>NC_089197.1:14705955-14968455 GCF_963930695.1 Labrus bergylta
CTGAACTGAGAATCTAAGGACAGAATGTGTCCAGGCTGTGGAGATTGTAAAACCTCTGAATACAAACTTGGATTGGTTATTTTGGTCATTATATTTTGGGCTTTATTAATAAGATAAGAATTAACTGACTTGCCATTTAATCTCATGGTTCTATCTAAATTCATCCTCATTAAATGATCATCAATTTGAATGTTGTCTTTTCTGAGGAACTGTTCAGTATGTGTTGTTCTTTCCTTTTTCTAAGTTTTTTATGTGAATGCTGAGGTGTTGTTTATTACTCTGTCTGTATTAAGAAGAACTTGCTGTGTTTCTGTGATCGTATCTATTACAACTTTTGGGAGGTCACCAGATAAGACCGCTTCAGAGAACCAGCACTTACCTCCGTCATCAAACAGCCACCACACATCAATGGTGCCTTTAGGCTGTTTCTTCTTGAACTGCTTGCTGGCCTCCACCAGCCTCTCATTCATCTTGGCCATCTGCAGGGGCGGAGGGGCGCACACTGACACTGTAGGAGAGAGAATAAGATACAAGAAATGAGATGTGGAGGAGGGAGGGGCACCGTAGGACGGAATGTAAATCAGTGAACGAGTGCAGAGAGTTAAGTTGGATGGGAAAACTAGCGCTAATCAACATTAAGAGCTGAGCCTACATCAGCAGGAACAGCCATCTTTCAGGTTTAATGTTCCAATGAGTGCCACCCAGATTGCATACTAACGACAAGCCCAGCCTTGCCAAGATGCAGCTCAGTGTAGTGTGTGTGTGTGTGTGTGTGTGTGTGTGTGTGTGTGTGTGTGTGCGCGCGCGTGTTTGAGTGTGTGTGATTTAGGCGACAGAGACGGATCGAGCGAGCGGCTGCCTGCACCCTCTGCTGTCTGGGTGAAACGGCTGCTCTTAAGAGATGCTCTTCAAACTGGAACCAAAGGGACCGTATTATTGGATTACTCCCTCACAGACATCTTTAGTTGGAGCACTTGATTCAATTATTTCTCAATTGAAGTGTAGAGAAGTCTCCAAAAGAACAACGTGTTATTTGCTAAATGTATGCTCAGTGGAAATATGAGTGTGTGCAGGGGAGACTTATTTTTACTTATATTTAAAGATCTCTTAATGCAATCATGACTTCAAAAAAAAAGTGGATTGAAATTGGAGATTTTGAGATGGATACCTCTGGTTGTGAGCACTTGTTGAGATGAGTTCCTGGACTTCCTGAAGAGTCCTTTTGATTTCCTCCCGTTCTGCATCATTTCTTTATCCAGCACTCGTTGCTCCTTCTCTGCCTTTAGCATCTCATCTGAAAGACACACAGAAGTAGATTCTCCATGTTCACATTCAAATGTAGTTGTTATGAACGTGTGTGTCATTATTGTGTGTTACCTTTGTTACAGTAAAGATTTCTACAGGGCACAGCTATCATCTGATAATTGTTTTGTATCTTATCTGTCCACTGTCCGAACATTATAAATACTAAGTAATCTACAGAACAAAGTGCCCTGACTTATCACTGTTATTTTATTATCAGGGACTGCAGGTTGTTGTGAGAATAAAAATTAACCCATTGAAGGATGAATGCAGCTTTTTAGGAATAATTAGTTATTAAATTCTTGATTTAAAAAAGTTCTAAAGTATATCAAACCAGACCTGAGACACTACATCTCTGTATTTTATAAATACTCATACAAATGTCATTTTCTGTGTTTGTTGTATAATTTTTAAGGAGTATATCTTTACTTTATTTCAGACCCATAGGTCCATATGAGAAATATAAATACAGGACATCATCAAAGGGATAACATCACTACAGCTCACAAGTTCTTAAAATACAATAACATGATTGTACACATCCTGCATCCTATTTTTATGATATTGAGCATCACTGTTTTCTGTTTATTAATTCCCCTTTCAAGTGTAGTTTGCTTTTTTTTTTTTTTTAAATATAAAATTGTTTGTAGTTATACTGATGCAGTTGTCCCTGTGGATTAAAGCAGGCGGTCTAAAGAGGATATGTACTGACCTTCTGCCTCGACAATGTGCGACACATCCAGTCCCTCGTCCATTCTCAGCATCAATGCCCCGTATTCAAAGTCAAACGCATCACTGTCAAAGGAGAACAAAAATCAGGACACCACTTCCACACAAAAACCTCATCTCTGTGTTTAATCATTGGTTAAGTTACTGTTATATGTGCTGAAGTGTGTTTTTATTTGTGACTTACTGCAGTATTCCCACATAACTCTGCACTTCCTCTGTGCCGGAATTCCTCCAATTCCTCTTGAATCCTAACATCAATGTGTTTGGCTTCATGCGCCCAAGACCAGAAGCCTGTAAGGAGAAGCATGACAATTATTTATTGCATAAAGATAAAAACACATAATCAGTTAACTGAAGAAAAAAAACACACAGACACCATGTTGCCCTGCAGTTGTAAAACCTCTGAAAAAAAAAAAAAAAATCTCAAGAAGTTTCAGAGTGTCAAAGACAAGAAGGCTGTAAAGCTGTTTTACAGCCAGAAGTTATGACCCAATCACTCAGCCGATCTCACTTTGTCTGCAGGGACTCATCCCGACAGTGTTAATCAATTATGGCTTTTAATCTGCCACGCTGTTTGAAGTAAGCAATCCTGACAATGAACCGACGCCTTATCTCGAAAGTGCGATAGCCAGAGCAATAAGACTGTTCCTTCTCCTCATTAACTCTACCCTCTTCATCCTTCTGCACTAAAGTCATGTCTGGATCCTAAACACAAGTCCAGGCCTGAGTCATAACACAGCAATAGATACTCAGTTTTATGAGGAGGGAACACGACAATAAAACCTGTTTTTTTGTTTAGCTTGAATCTCACTTCTTAAACATGCAAGTTACACATTAATCAAATGGATTTTTCTTGGTTGACTGTTGTTTTGTTTTTTTGTTTGTTAAAGATCATGACCACACTGACCTGCAGAAGGCTCACAGTCCCTTCCCTGAAGTGGTCACAGGCCACAGCAGCATAAAATGCCTGACGTTTGGTCTTCCTCAGCCACTGTTGGTTCCTCTCCATACCAGCGTTCATCTCATTGAGGGCCTCTGATCTCGGACCCTGCAGAGATAACAACAAACAGCAGTTGTACAGACAGTTGGCATTTCCCTCCTCCCTGCTTGATATTCGCTTGCAGTCTGCACTCTGCACAATTCAAATTGGCTTGATGTGCAAATCTTGATTTGAATAGAAGGTTGAAATTTAAATAAAGGTTTGGGATAAACAATATGTGCTGCCATGGTCATTTCCATTGTTTATGCATATTCAAGTATTGCATTAGAACATAACCTTACCACAATGACTTCACAGATTAGACAGAGTCCATAGTTCTTTGAGAAGGAGTGAGCCAGGTCCAGGAGAGCTGGCCTGGTCCGTGCTGAGCCTGTCAGTGTTAAGATCTGAGGCCTGAGACAAAAACAAGAACATGTTGAATGCCCTTTAAGCTTCTTTTTTTTTCTCACTATGTTAAGCACAAGTTGTATTGCTTCCAAATACATCGATGCAATGCAGACTCTTACCTGAAGTTCTTGACGTGATCATCAACACCAGAGAGAGACAGAGCGTTGTTGACCGCGCTCACAAATGTCACCGCCTGCGTCGACGAACCCCAGTTCACATCTGAAGAGAGGAAAAGAACAGATTAGTGCTATGATGCAGGAGTAATGGATGCACTTACAAACAAGCAAAGAAATGTGAACAGGCAGATTGCAGTCACCTGGCTTCTTGACTGTGACGTAGACGTAGAGGAGGATTTCAATGGCGTATGTGAGGAGAGCAGCCCACCAGTTGATGACAAACATAACAGCACAGCAGAGCAGAGCGCCCAGCAGGGAGAGCCACATGTTGTAGAATTTGTATGCTGGTCGCCAACCTGAGATAGAAGAAAGTGCATATTAACTAACTGTCAAAGTAGTCAAAAGTCGCCTCTGTGAAAAAAACAACAACTTTGGTATCAGTGGATGCCTTTCAACTCTTTAGACACCCACCTGGGGACCTTGCATAGGACGCATGGAAGCAGGAGAAATTGATAAGCGCGTAAGATGCCAGGAAGAAGTTTGAGATGATAGGAGCGATGGTGTTGAGATTTCCTACAGAGACAAAAAAGTGCATGAAAGTTTTAGTAAGTTTCTTTTGTTGGACATCATTAAACAGGTATTTTTTTAAAATTGAAGCCTAAACTCAATAATGCATAAGAGGTTGTGCTGCTATGGCCTTGCCATGGTAGACAATCAGACTGACCAATGAGAATGAAGGCTACAGAGATAATGAACGTGAGGATGTAGCCACGAATCGGCTCGTTGTTCTTGCCAACTCCCTTTGCAAAGAAGTGCAGGGCTGTGTAGATGTTGTCTTGGCACAGAGCCTGAGGAGAGACAGAGTTTGATTAATCTCAACTTGAAATGAATCTAAACTTTGCATTAGCTCTAGAAAAATGTGAGTATGTAACTGACCTGGAAGACTTTGGGAGCACTGACAAGTGAAGCCAGGGCGGATGAAAGTGTGGCTGAAAAAGTTCCAGCAATGATGACAGGACCATACCCAGAGACCATGGTCATCACCTGAAGCAGAGAAAAAGTACAGGAGAGCATTAGAGTTTGCAGAAAAACATCCCTTCTAAACTTAAAAGTTAGAGACTAAAAGACTGTATACCTGGAAATTGTTCATTAAGCCATAGTTGCAGCTCTCCTCTGCACAGGAGGAGAAGTCGTAGCCCAGCTCACATGCAATTGAACCGTTACACTGTATCGCGGAGGTGATGGCGTCAGTTAAGTTCCCTGTAGCATCACGGACAACAGTGGCAGCTGACCAATCAGAGAGAAGAACAGATTAATTGCTTGGCAACTGGCCCTTGCAGAAATACTAACACATCAGTGTTATACATTCTTAAACTTCTTAAGTAAAGGGAAACTCAAGTGACTTTGATGAGAGGATTTTTTTAAACAACAGAAACAGTTTGTCATCTGAGTTGTATTCTACTGGTCGTTGTACTTACAGACACACAGGGCCACACCCATGTAGGTGACACCGGTTATAAGAATGGCCAGCAAGGTACCTTTAGGTATGGCGGCCTGGGCATCCTGTTAAGAAACAACAACACACAAGTGGTTGAATAAAAGTTCAGTCAAAACAGAAAGCATGAAGGAAACTGTTTCTGCATTTGTTAATAAAGTTGATCTTCATACTACAAGTGTTGATGGATTACCGTATTTTGACCTCTTCTAATTGTTTCTACATAAAATATACTGACCATGGAAGTAATCTCAATATAGTATATCTCAAATATATATCCCAGGATTCACACAGAGCCCAGCATGTTCCAGTGCAGCTTATGATTAATTTGCATGATTCTTATTAAATGATAGCCGTTTGAAAAAGTTACCCGCAAATCGCCAGAGATGTTGGCTCCGGCCAGGATCCCGGTTGCAGCTGGGAAAAAGATGGCGAACACGGAGAAGAACGATTCTCCGTCTCTGAAGTCCGGAGTGAAATTCTCTAAGAAGATTTTTGCTGTGAAATAGAAGGTGTGAGAGACACAGAGAGGGGGAAAAGGACATAAGTTGAACAGTGCTTTTACTATTACTCAAATGCCATTTATAACCTTTTTAGTTCAATGTTTTCCAGCATTGATTTGATGAAGTTTTCTTACAGTTATAATTGAAGAAGCCTTGTGATTTTTTGCTCTCTGTTGCAGGAATGAATGTTCCTACAAATACATTCACAATGGCGGCCAGCAGGATGAAGAGTAGGACAATCTGGGCCTATTGGGACAAAGACAAGAGAGAATTGAATACTTTTATGGATGGACACGAGGTTGGCAAACCAGCAGAATACTGATCTTCTCTCACCTTGGCCTCCCATTCCATTCCAGCCAATGATATTCCCAACAGCAACACAACTGTGATACAGCCAATGATTCTGATGTCATTTAACGGATCCACCATGATGGAATCGAAGTCCTGAGTTCGAAAGATTGGACAAAAGAGGAATGGATAAGTATATAATCTAATATCCAGGATTTAAAAAAAAAAACCTCTCCATGCTAACACCACACACCTTGAGCAGATCCACCACAGTCTCAGCAAATCCCACCACATACATGGCAACAGCCAACGCATTGGCAAAGGCAAAGATTAGGCCAATGGAGCCGCCGAACTCTGGTCCTAAACTTCGAGATATCAAGTAGTATGCTCCTCCTAAAATGAGAAAATGAGATACATAGAGTAGAGTGGATGATTAATCTCACATCACTGATTCATTGATTTAATGACAGAAAAAGTGAGGCAGGCTGTAAAACAAAGAAAAGGCCTCGAGAGGTGACATTGAGCCGTGTGTCTTTATCTACACGCTCTGTCCTCCTGGTCATTTCATTGTCTCAGTAAAAGATTTTATGTCATGATGAATGTGGGTCATCTCAGGTTATATGCACATATAAATAGTGTTTAAACTATCGGTGCAGCTGCTGTGGCTCTGTTGTCTCACTAGCTGTTATCTGGAAAATTCCAGCCTGAAAGTTGTGTTCAGGCGGGGATTGATGACACGTTTTCTCACCTCCTCTGACCACACCGTTAGTGCAAATGGCCGACATGGAAAGGCCGGTGACGGTGGTGACCACACAGCTGAGAACAATGATCACAATTCCCAGACCTGCAATGCAAACAAATCACAGCTCTTAAATCTAGTTTTTTTTTCAGCAGCAACATGAACTGTTGTATTTTTTTTCAGTAGTCAGTCATAAAACTTTGTGATTGTGACATGGACCCCTCCTCTGCACAGTCACCTTTAAACTCAGACAGAGTCAAAGTCTGTGAGGAGTAAGTTGTAAGTTACAGCCGTCTCCTCTGCCTGCAGCTCTCTCTGCTTCTTAAAACCATTTAGTTACGCAGCCTGAACAAAATACCCGGCCGATCAATACATTCCTAAGCAATGAACACACTCATGAAGCCATTCACACAATTTCCCCTTTCCCTCTCACTTAGACACACACACACACACACACACACACACACACACACACACACACTGTACTGCACTGCTCATAGAGGCCCTGGCTCTCAGAATAGACTTTCCGCAGGTTTAGATCATTATGGGAGCTCAGAGAGGCTTGTTCAGTCGAATTTGCCCGATTCAATCACTCCTTTCTAATGAGCAGGGGGGTCTATATATAATCCTGTAATTGTCCACGGAGGCCCTGGAATTACTGGTAACAGCAACCTTATTTCTTTATGCCCAGACATGGAGGAGCTGTTGTGGCTAAAAAATAGCACACCTATACTGGAAATGTAACTGGTTGAACTCTTGTACATTTTAATGCACGTACCAAAAGAAAGAAAGATGGAAGCTAGAAGTCGCACTCACCCCAACCTGCCTGACCAAAAATCCAGGACACGCGAATGAACAACATGACACCCCAGATGTTCAGCATGCATCTCACCTGAGGAAAAGTAAAACAAGTTGAAGTTGATAGTCTTCAATGTGGTCAGTGTTTTACTTTTAAATATCATACCAACTGTAACATATAGATGTTAAAAAATGTTTCAATTTCAAACACAGATCAAAACATCCTGAACTCTTTTGGTATTTTTACAAAAGGAAATTAAGGACATTTCCTTTAAATTGGAAGTAATAACCTAAGTCAACATTTGTATCACTTTTGCTTCAATATCATGAGCCCTGGTGTTTATTTTGTCTTATTTAAAGCTAAACTCCTCACACTGTCTAACTCACAAACAAACATTTATTGGCAACATTTCGGCACGAGACTGAAACGAAATGTTATAAATATTTGTTTGTAAGTTAAGACAGCGTGTGGGAGTTTCCCTTTACTTTTTTGATGGACACATTGCTCTCCTACGCACCTGTCTCATGAAATGGATGTGCAAAAGTTTTTTTTAATATTTTGTCTTATTTAACATTTCACTGACTTTATTTATTGATTTCCAAAATGTTATTGTTTTTACTGTTGGGGTCCTTTAAGTCTTACATGTTATCTATTGTTGGCAATTTTTATTCCTATTTTTCATCTCTTTGTTCTTATGTAGGGATTAGTGCTGCATGTGTGTATGTAAGGTGCTATTGCTACTTAGCATTTAAAGTGGGTATTTTTTATCTCAAAGCCAGCAGCACAAATGATCAACCAGAAGCTCCTAAGAAAATGCAAATCACTCCCAGTTTGTGAGAAGTGCCTTCACTTGGCCACCACTGTGTTATGGAGACACACAGAGCCTCGTCTTGCCGGGCTGCGGTTATGAGGAGCGACCCTGCTCCTATAAAGCACCAGGAGGCCGTCATGACTCAAAATAACTCACCAGGACTCCTCTTATCCAGCCAAACTTTACTGCTCCTTTGGTGTTGGGAATGGCGGACTCCAGGTCATCAGAGGGGGTCCCGCTGCTGCCCTCATCATCATCCTCCACAGTGTCTGGAACTGATATAGCTCCATTCTGATGGGGAAAGGAAGAGGGGAATAAAAGAGAGAGAAAAACATGTCAACTTGACTGGATATAACATTGAATTTTTTTTCATAATTGCACTTTCAGCTTTTTAGGTGTTCAGAAACATTTTTCTGTGGTAAAAAATGTCCTCCTTTTTTTTTTCAATTGATCTAAATCTTATAGCAGGGGTGACCCTTTAAGACTGGTAGACAGTCAGTTAGATTTTTTCCTTTCATTGTTTTTGAATATATCAATGTATGTTTGGCTTCCTCCAGTCGTCTCTGAAATACACCAGAGAGAATTTAAAGAGGGAGAAAATCCATGGAGGTCTGATTTAGATGAACATTGATTTAGACATTACACAGCTTTGTGTCTGATGCTGTCGTCAGAGTTGAAGAATAGAGAGAACAACAACATCACATTTAACTGTTGTATAAAGATGAATAATGACTGTGAAATGACTCTGCTGCCATAAACTTTAAGTCAATGAGAGCTCATTCACATTTATTAAAAAAGGTTTTCAGCCTGTAAGTTGGATTTGCTAGAAGTTTATGATCACAGAAAATGGTTTTATAAAGTCGCTCCGATCTTAGCCATTGAAACATGTCACTTGTGCCAGATTCATTAATTTCTTGAAGGTGTAGATAGTCAAACATTTCTGCATTAAATGCAGATTAAATTAAGTCTGCTCTATTTAATCTTTCTGGTTAATTTACAATTATTTGTCATGTCAAGATGCTGATTATTACATTATTACATTACATATTCACACTTTATTAGCTAGACCCATAATTTCAGAGTCATTTTCTACCGGTGAAGACTGCTTGAATGCAAATCTTTTCAACCTATAAAATCCTAATGACCTATAACCCCAATTCTTTTGCAACCTGCTGCAGTATAAGGGCCCAATAAAAAGCACTAAAACCTCTAAAGTGTGTCATATGTGTTGAGCACTGTTGTGTCCCAGAAATAACTTTTGGTGTCCTTCTAAGTTTCATAGGTCTTGAGGTGGAGATTTTAAAATGAAATGATGATGTTTGTCTGATTAAACACCTGTAAAATAGGCTTTCACTTTCGTGAGTCTTTAAACAGTGCAGATCAGGAGCAGAATAAAGTTGACAGTTACAGAGTCAAAATTTAGAGAAGGTTAAGTGAAGGACAAACATGGTTCATATTTTAAGAAAAGAGGATGCAGACCTTTTCTTACAGAAAAAAACTCCAGAAATAAGAGAAGTAAGGAGGATTAGTAGGACCGTCTCTCACAGACATGAATGCGTTTACCTTCTGAAACACGTCATGCAGCTCCTGTAGGGATGGTCGAACAGCCCGGTGACCGCTCACACTGCCCGCATTACGATAGAAGTCAATGTTTGGTACCCGGTCCAGTGTGTCATGACCAAAGGCGCTGACCACAGAGGGCCTGATGGTGCGGTGCTCCTCATAGACAGGAGGTTCATCCAGGTTGGCATCATACGCGGGGTTCACATGCTCCCCTCCGTTAGATTTGATCCTCTCCATCAGGTCTTAAGTGTTTCAAAACAGCAGAGCACTGCATGCACTGTTGTGGTTATCCCTGTTTATTGACGTATAAACTAGGCTAGGATTAGATATATAGAGATGGCTTCTGCTCCTCTGAGCGTCTTGTGCGTAAACTGGGTTTGTCTTAGATGGCCTACCTTTATACCCTGCATCCTAGGGTCAAAGCCTGGCTGCCTGCTATTGGCTAACACTCTAGATCAACCCTCAGAAAAGTGAACCAGGGGTGTCAGATATGTCCTTGCTCCATCCTTAGGGGACACAAAGGCATTGCTTACTGATTAACCAAGTCATAAAAGCTGAACGAAAGAGCTCTGGAGAATTGATTACTAATATTATTGTCCGAAGTGCAGGGAAACAGCACATGTTGTTCTGTGGTTGCAGTTTATGGGCCTGTGGATAGTATTTCCTAAGACCTCTTTGCATGAATCATAGAGGAAAACTCCTTGCAAAAGTTCAGAAAAGAACATAACTAATATGGCTACTCGGAAGAAGTTTCAAGGTCACTTACCGTTTATAATGTGCATTACTATGACAGGAAAGACAAGATTAATATTAGTTGATAAAGAATGATTAATTTCATAGCAGATATATTTGCAAAGGATATAATCAGGAGAGCTTTGATAACAGGAGGGAAACCATTCTCTTATATATTGGGCACATTAGAGTTTTATAACTGATTATGTCTTATCTCTAGTAACTCTGTCACAGAAGATATTCATAAGTTAAATGTGAGTTAATATGAGACCATGAATTACAGGAACATGCTGGAGGCACCTCTTAACAGCCACATGACTTCTAAAGTGCCTTTAACAGACCTCTTAACAGCTAAACTTCCTTATTACTGATACACCACAGTGATTTATGCACACAGTAAAAGGCAGGCTAATGACTGGAAATATGACCTTGGCAGTACTGCAGGCTGAGAAAAACACTCCAACACGTGTTTTATGTGCAGATTGAAAGGAAGCATCAATTGCACAATGGTTATCAGACTCTGAACGCAGTGGATCAAAGTAACTGAAAGAAATTTTTCCACATGGACTGTAATGAAAACTTCAGGTGCCTCCGTGCAGTTAAAGATCCTCAGGCCCTGCTAACGCTACAGCAGTCGGTTTGGTTATCTGGACTGCTAGCAGCAGGTGCATATGCTCCAGTTTGCACAGAACAAGGGAGTCTGCTCTCTAGTTAATGTGCAAAAGTCCCAACAGAAAGAAAAGTGATTAAGAGCCAAAAAGTGAAAAAACCAGCAGACAGGATTCCTGACATCTTAAAGGGGGTTTTAAAATAAAACAGGGTGGATTCACTTCATGGCATATATTTGCAACTGCAATTATCTCAATTATGCTTATTATAACAAAAGAAAACATCTCCATCAAACTTGTTATATTATGTTTGCTTATCTGTAGTGGACCTTGTTAGACATATCAGATATGGATGTCTTCATTATTCATCATTTGAATTTCCCTCTGGATTAATAAAGTATCTATCCCTCTATCTAGTATGTGATCCTATGAACTGACCATATTAGCGTCAGCAGGCTCTCTGGCTGGTGTGTTTATGACCAGGGCTATCCTGCACTGCAGATCAGCAGATCAAGTTATCTTAGATTAAAAAGAGAACAAAGTATGGAATAAGTTACTAACTAAAAAGTAAAACTTGCACACATAGTTTATAGATCTCCAGACTCTGCAAACTGTCTCACAGCCTTGACTCAATATTTTCTTGACTGTGATAATTACAGGACTGTAGCCCAGTAGCTTAGTCTGCAGGGACTTGGGTTGGGAACTGGAGGGTCACCGGTTCAAGTCCTGTTGCAGACCAAGCCTGGAAATTGGTCTGGAGACATGCCACTTCCTGAGCACTACTGGAGTACCCTTGAGCAGGGACAGCTCAGGAGCATTCACTTTAATATTGATATTAAAAAAACGAATGAATTAAATGAAAAAATAATTTCTGTGTGTAAATCTGTTAGGCTTACTGAATTAAAAATATTAGCCTAAAATGGACTCCGCTTCCTAAACATTCTTTAATCCTAATGGTAAGACTCATTTTGAAGTGAAAGAAGTGTAGTTTTCATTATTATTTGAAAGCAACAGTCACCTGCACATAACCAACAAAAGATACTGAAACACAAAGCAGACACAACATTTTGCTCTGGATCAGTTAAAAGTTAACTATTAGATTAATAGCTTTAAAATGATTAATAACTGCTATATAAAAAAAACAAAAAAAACAATAGGTAATGTGAGGTAATCATTGACCTGTCCATTCAGGCTTCTACAGCTGACGTCTGAACTCTAACTCAGCCTGGACACTCAGCAGAGTTATAATGTCACATCATAGATGATTTTTTTTTTTTAAACCACCTCTTTATTGTCTTTTATAGTAAAGCATAAACAGTGCATAGCAAAACAGTACACACAATACCAAAACTAAAAAAGAGGAAATAAAAGTAAAGGAAAATAAATAAATAATAATAATAATAAAAACAAAAACATAGCAGCCCTACTGACAGTCAGATCTGTTCATCAGTCCAAACCTCATTTTGTATGTCATTACCCTCCATTAAGTTATAAAAAATAGTCCATACTTTCCAAAACTTGTCAAGTTTGTTTTCTGAGAAATAGCTTATCCTTTCAAGAGCAAGAAAGAGAGTCATTCCGTTCAACCACTGAGAGACTCCACAGGTTGTCCATTTCTTCCATGAATGAGCAATGCATCGCTTGGCCTCCAGGAAACAAACATTGAGTAGATATTTGACATTATTTGAAAGTGCAAAATCATCAGGATAGATATTAAGAATACACAATTTAGGGTTAAGAGGCACCTACGAACAGGTTATACAGTAAAGACACCTGTCCCCTGGACTCAAGATTATCTAAAATAATGCCCCCAAGGGTAGATAGATGGGGAAGATCTAGGCTGTTATTTTGCCTTGACATTATAAAACTTCTGAGCTGAAGATATTTGAAAAAGTGCTTATTGGGAATGTTGTATGTAGCTTGAAGTTCCTGAAATGACATTAATTTATTATCCTTGTAAAGGTCAGATACTTTCACTGCACCCCTACTAGCCCAGAATTTAAATCCAGAGTCTGCCCTGCCTGGCCGAAAGTTACCAAGAAGTGGTGTAAAATTTACCCTCCCCCAGATGCAAAAGAGCACTGTACCATACCATTATAGTGTTCCTCAAGAAAGGGTTTTTTGTTTAACTTTTTCCTATCTGCAGAGTAAATATACAAGGGGGATTGCAATTGACTGGGATTCCATAATAAGCCATGATGGGGGGTTATTCATAACAAAATAGAACATAGCTGCTCTAATTTGAGCTGCTCAGAAATACCACATAAGATTTGGTAATTGCAGTCCACCCCTATCGTAAGGCAAATATAACAAGGAAAGTCTAAGTCTTGGGCGTTTGTTGTTCCAGATAAAATTGGAAAACGCTTTTTAAAAGGAGGGTTGTGGAGAAAGAGGTATTGCTTGGAAAAGGTACAGAAACTTAGGCAAAATTGTCATTTTTAAAATGTTTATGCGCCCAATCAAGGATATGGGTAGTTCGTTCCACCTGTTAAGGAGCTGCAATACTGAATCTGTGAAGGGGTTATAATTTGATTTTAACACCTAGGTAAGTAAATTCTTGTTTTGATCGGGGGGTTGAGTCTTTAATTTTCTGCCAAAAACATTATTATGGATTTATTATTATTTATTTTGTATCCTGAAAATGTACTGAAGGTTTGTATCAAGTCAAATAAGGCAGGTAAAGTTTGTTGCAGGTTTAAGCAAAACAAAATTACATCATCTGCATACAGGGCAATTCGATATCTCCTAGTTTTATTCCTGATATATTGATATGTTTACGAACAAACATGGCTAGTGGCTCAATAGCCAGAGTGAATAAAAGAGGAGACAGGGGACAGCCCTGTCTTGCTCTTCTATTGAGCTTAAATGGGGTTGATGTAAACCCGTTAGTTAAAATCTCAGCTTATGTGTTAGAGTAGAGAAGCTGCACCCATCTGAGAAACTTACCCCCAATACCAAACCTCTCCATAATTTCAGAAAGACATTGCCATTCTATTCTGTCAAAGGCCTTTTCCGCATCTAAAGACAGAATAGCATTGTCTTCGACATTAGTTTTCTCAGAAACTACGTTTAGCACTCTTCTTGTGTTGTGAAACCCCTGCCTCCCCTGCACAAATCCATTCTGGTCAGGGTGAATAATTGTTGGTAGAATTAGCTCCAATCTCTTAGCTAGTACTTTACATAAAATCTTAAGATCATCATTGTCACAACACCACAGGTAAGTGAACCCAAAAGCACGACTCACGACGCAGTCTTTGATGGGGGAAAAAAAACAGTCTTTACTTTTGAAGAAGATACAATCCAAAAAAGCGATCACAGGGGAAACAAAAGGCTTGAACGCTTCTCACAGGGGTCGAAGACGAACTGGCACAGAAGGAAGGGAAGCTACAGACTAAATAGTAGGGTGAGAGGGAAGACAACGAGATGCAGCTGGGAACAATCAGGGCGGGGCAGACAATCACACAGGTGGGAAACACATGAGGGCGGGAAGTGACGGATCTGAAACGAGAGGAGAAATTAGTGACCCAAAACAGAAAATAAAACAAGATAGAAATAAACACAACCTAAGACCCTGAGCTGGACATGACAATCATTGAGAAGAGATACTGGCCTGTATGATCCACACTGAGTGAAGGCTTTCCAGGTTTAAGTAGTAATGTAATAACAGCAGTGTTAAGCGAGGGAGGAAGGGATCCTTTATCAAATGATTCTCGGTACATATCTAGCAGAGGTGGTATTAGTTTGGACTTAAAGAGTTTATATATTTCAATTGGAATCCCATCAGGTCCGGGACTTTTTCCTCCTTTCAAGCTATTTATAGCCTCAGACAGTTCCTGTGTCCCGAGGTCAAGCTCTAATGAGCCCAGAATTTCTCCACTCAGGGGGGTAAATTCTAGTTTTTCCCCAAAAAATGTTTGTAGGTTTGGAGCTGAATCTGAATACTCAGAGCTATACAAGGAAATGTAAAATTCTAGAAAATAATTATTGATTTCCTTTGGGTCAGAAGTTGTCACCCCATTATCTGTTTGAATTGAGTTGATTGCTTTTTCTGTTTGTAACTGTCTTATGCGCCAAGCTAATAGCTTCCCAGCTTTCTCACTATGTTCATAATAGGACTGTTTTAGTCTCATCAGGTTTTTTGTTGCCTTATTTGCAGATAAAACATTATATCTAGCTCTCTGTCTATGTAGTTCCACAATTAGCTGCTGGCAAGGATTAAGGCAAATTTGAGTTTCAGTTTCTTCAAGTTGTTCCATCTCCATCCTGTAAGATTTGTGTTTGAAGCTAGTAAAACTTATCATTTGGCCTCTTAAAAAAGCTTTAAAGGCTTCCCACCTCACAGCTGCAGATGTTTGATCAATATTGCTTTCAAAATAGACATCTATTTGTGCCCCAAGAAATTCTATAAATTCAGGGTCCCTGAGCCAAGTTATCTGAAGCCACCATAGGAGGATGATAGACAATGTTCGGAAATTTTAACAGAAATGATGTTGAGGCATGGTCTGAGATTATTATGCTATCATACCAACAGTTAGTAATTACCGATACTAAGTCTGCAGAAACTAGGTAATAATTGATTCTGGAAATGGCCTGGTAGGTACTGGAGTAACAGGAGAAAGTTAACTAATTTGGGTGTCTACTTCTCCACATATCAATTAAATTAAAATCTTGTATACACTGAAACAGCTCTTTTCTTGTCTGTGGGTGTAAGGTGTCTATCCCAGTGGATCTGTCCAGCTCTGGCTGTAGTACACAATTGAAATCACCCCCAATGATAAGATGACCAGGCAGGGCAGCTAATGATAGGAAAAGGTGTCTGTAAAATGTTGAGTTATCACTGTTTGTCCCATATACAGTACATTGACTAAATTTAGCCTGACTGAAAGAATTTGACATTGAACAATAAGATATCTGCCAAAACGATTTTCAGTCACACATCCTCACACATCCTCCGCAGTTAAATGAGTCTCTTGAAGAAAAACTATTTTGGAATTTCACTGTCGAATCCTGCTAATAACTTGCTTTAATTTGACAATTTTGTTTAATCCTCTTACATTCCAGGAGGTAAATTGAAGTTCAGAGGCCATGAGTAAAAATCAAAACCATGTCAGGATGATTAAACTTAAAGTGGCTGCTGCTAATATAGAAAATAACATAATAAAAGAAAAACGAAACATAAAAAAGTGCAAGAATAACAAAGAGGAACCTAGGAACATTACTGAATGTACTTCCCCAACTGAAATACACCCACCCACCCCAAAGAAAACACATCCTAAAGAGCTCACTAAGGAGCCCAACTATGGGGCTACGCTGGTCCACACATGCTGTTGTCATAGTGAGGAACAGCCTACTTGACGGTCAGAGTGAACCCCCCCCCCCCCCCCAACCTCCGTTAATCAGTAATATTATCTAAAGGTGTAATTCTCGTCCCTCAATTGTCCGCGGGTTCAGGATGGTCGACCCTTAGTTTCCATACAAATTTCTCTGCCGCCGCTGCTATGTCAAAAGTGTGGCGTCTTCTCTCGTGCGTAATGAGTAGTTTTGCCGGATGAACAATCCCATAGCGTAGATCCAGAATGGAGAGAGACGCCAGCTCTTTCTTCACTTGGTCGAACACTTTCCTTCGCTTCTGCAGGTCAGCAGAGATGTCTGGGAAGAGCATAAACCGTTGGTTGTCCAGAAGTAAATGCCCCTTCACCCTGGCAGCCCTCATAATCTGTGTTTTGTCCGTGTAGTTTAGGAGTTTCATTATCACAACTCTAGGTCGCGCCGCCGGCCGCACTTCAGCTTCATTAGGTTTTTCAATTCTATGAGCTCTCTCTATCAGTAGTTGTCTAGGAAAGTTACCTGCACGAAGCACCACAGGCAGCCACTTCTCCAAAAATTAGCACAAATTAGTCCCTTCCCTCCCACGAGACAAAGGTTTGAGCGACGGCTGCGGTTTTCCAAATCGTCCACCTTATTTGTTAACTCCTCAATGGCCATTTTCATGGTCATGTTCTGAGCTTCAGCTTCTATCTTCAGCTTCAGAGATACGAACCGTCACCGCTTTCAAATCAGACTGTAACCCTTGAATTGCTTCAAAAAGTCTGTCGAATCTTAGCACGAAGTCGTCCTTCATCCCTTGAATAGCGGACGAGATATTGTCTGGGCTGGTAGCTATGCTAGCGTCCGTAGCTTCTTCATTAGCTTCCCCGCTAACTTGCAGCGTGGAGTCTAATTTTGCAGATTTCTGTGACTGCTTTGGTGGTTTCGGTGGCATTTGGAACTTTGCCCACGGCAATATAATATATGGTGGTCAGAATTAATTGTGGTCGTTTAGTTGCTAGATTCTTTGAACTTGACGGAGGCGAAGTCCATCACAGATGATTTTAGATACATTAAAGCTCTATATTAGCAAATGGATAAAACAGAGGCTTTTTAATAACTAAAATAATGGAATCCCTGCCAGGGACACTGTCTCTTCACTGACTTGATTGTTTTAAGATATTTGGGGAAAAATACAACACAAATGTTGCACTATTACAAATCTACAGCACTTTTAAAAGTATTGGCATAGCTTCATAGAAAGGCCTCATATCTCCAACAAATCAAGGACATAGCATGTGTAGTCCAAAGACCGCAAGCAATAAAACTGATGATTGATAATCAGCAGAAGCTAAGGTCCGTTATTCAGCTGACTCATTGGTCCTTCACTATGTAACAAGGATTCTGAAAGCACTCAGGTCCTATTATCTTTCAATCTAATTACATTAGTTTCCTAACTACTTCTGTGTCTTCACATCAGAATGATTGTTCCTGATACATATTTGCTTCGTGCAGAAGAATTGAAGCAGATCACTTGGAATATGCAGGGTGTAACTGTCAGCTGAAGTCTTGCTTGAAATTGTTTGGCACAACAATGATTACAAAGAGATGATCAGTCGTCTCTACTTTTCTTCCTGTCAAAGAAGGGAAAGTCGTTTATGGTGTATTACAAAAACCTCTGCCAATGTACAACCTGAGAGCGCACTGAGATATGAAAACACAATAAAAAAAAGGAGACACTTTTTGTGACCATTTGACAGGTTTATCACATGTGTTACTTCCTTTAAGGTTAGTGAGCCAAAAGAAGAAAAGGCCAGTGTTTTTCCCCCCGACTAAAAATAGATTTCAGATAAGGATGTCACATAGGTGACAGAGATAATGGTGCAATAGTGCATTCCTGGTGAGTGATGTGTTTCAAGGGAGTCGCCGGGTCTGAAATTGAACTGGTCACAGGAGGAAAGGCTGGTATGGCTCTGCAGCTTTATTATGACGTTACTTTCTCTGAGGATGTGTGTGTGCATTCCTTTTGCTGCCATGAGCCCCTTTCTCTCCATAAATCATGCACAAAGACACTACATGTCTGAACGAGCATCTACTCCTGTTTCTTTTTCTTCCAGCTTCAGCAGCGATGGAAAACTACTGCTAGACTACAGATTTAGAGGCAACGTAAAAAAAAAAAGGCTTGAAACTTTCATCTGCTATTTCATGCAACTAATAAATTCCAGCAGAGTAAACGGCCAATTGCCAAAGTGACAGCATTTTGTTTTCTTACCTGCTTTGCTCCACAGACTGCAGTAAAGGTCCAAAAGGCAAAGATTTGAACAACAATGTCATAAAGTGAAGAAATTCTATTTATTTCACATCACAATCAAATCTATATCAATGATAAATCTCTACCATCAGCTGAGCAAGCAACAGGTCAGGAGATGCACTATCTGTCATCATGATATTCCACACACTGCCACTCTCACGCTCACACTCACACAACCAGGTGCTTTAATGTATCTAGATGAAGGCACATAAACCCATTGAAGGTCACAGTAAGGCAGATTCACAGCACTAAGGAGAAACCGTAGACCGTAAGAAATAGCAAAGAAACAGTTTGACCAGTCTGTATTTTTTTTTTAGTTTTTTTTTTAGAATCTCAGTTTGTCCTGTTTCTCCTCTGTCTGGAGGGAAGAGAGCAGGTGAGGAAGAGTGAGGATGGCTGAGAGATAGGAGGAAATAGATGTCCACAAGAAGTGCTGACAGACATCCCACCCCTGTTTTCATGTGACCTTTTCCTTTTCAGACAGGTTGTGAGAGTTTATCCTTGTCATTAGAAAAACTAGCAGCGCTTAGAGAGAGAGAGAGAGAGACAGTCCTTTCTTGTTTTACATCCTCGTTTCCTGTAAAAGTTCTTTGGCTTGATCGCATCAGCCAACCTTTAGACGGAATGCTTCCTGGACAGTCCATAAATCAGCATTATTACATTTCTTTACAGACATACTGTCAAAAGTAAACAGTCGTGTTTTTTCTTTAGCTCAGACGTGAAATCGTGCAGAACATACAGAACACCATCAGCAGCAGTACAAACTCTTAGTGATGTTTTTGCATCATTTAGAAACAGTAACACCATAATGTAAATCACAGTTTGTTCAGTTGCCTTTCCCATGCTCGGAAAGGACCGACCTACACACAAACACAGCAGCAGCAGCATCCTTTGGATCACCAACAGACTGGATCAGACGAATCCACAAAACACTAGTTTGACATAATACCCTGTATCCAACCATGTACATTCTAGTGCAGAACAGCTCAGCTTTGCAGTGCTGCAACTGCTCTGTTTCCCATTCATATAAGGAATCTTGTCCCTGAGTCTTCAAACTACATCTGAATAATTTCCTAACGTGTCCCATGAACATCCTGCTTTAACCACCTCTACAGACATTCAACTTAAAGGTCTGGGTTAAAGGGAGCTACAGCTCTGTATGTGTAAATCTATGAGCTGAATCGCCGCTCCCTGGCAGATTAAGAGACAAAAATATGACACAGTGTCTGCCCCTCACATTCGCTCGGACATACACAATAACAGACACGTAGTCACACACAGTAGAGAGGCTCTGATCGAACAGCACACACACACACACATTTCACAACATACACAGCTCCAGTCTCTTGGGTTAGAAAGTCACAGAGAGATGTCTTAATGGCATGTCAGTGGCAGGTGCAGGGCTGTGGCTTGTGTGTATTTGTGTCCATGTATTTCTAGGCATTTTAGAGGACATCTATGGATGTATTGTCTCAGTGTTAAGTCAGGGCATACTCAAACGTCCCTTTCTCAAGCCCCTCAATGCCGTCTGCCCAGTTGGAGGAGGGCATGCTGCTGTAGGGGTCCAGCAGGATCCTGAAACACCTCACTATCAGCAGCCCCAGGAACACCAGCAGCATCCCCACAAAGGCGAACGCCGTCTTCTGCTCCAGAGTTAGAGAGTGCGCCATCATGTCGTTTCCGCTCATGGCAGCAAGGGAGTGGTTGTAGTGGACGCTACACATGGCAAACCAACGTCTAGGTGCCTCATCTCTCCTCTGATAGGGTCAGGCATTTAGAAGCCCACATGTTACCTGCACAGAGATAGCATGAGGGCTTCCGATTAGTGCTGCCTTGTCTCTTGTGCAGAAAGAATCCATTTAATAAACCAATTTACATTTCATCACAGTCAATGCATACACTGCGTCATCTTTAAGAAATAAGGATGCATGTATGGGAATGAGAGTTCAGTCTTTTTTTTTTCCAAATGAGCTGACCATGAAACATATAGGGGTCACAGGTTTCTATAAATAGCCTCTTTTCAATGTGCTATCAAACAGATGTCCAAAGACTTTGTTCGATCCCTCCCTCACTCTGCCCCTCTGGGAATTTTGCAGAAAATTACAAAAGGCAAACATGAACAGAAGAGTGGGGGGACACTGCAGGAAAACGGGCTCAGGAATATGAGCCAATGCTACGGCTTTATTCCTTCAAGTCGAGTTAGAATAAGAGTATGCCGCAGTGCATAGCCAGCAGTTAAACACAGGCAAAGCAGTGAGATATCAGTGATGAAGATGTGACGTTACATATATTCAGTTAATAGGAAAGGGCTCTCTAACCTGTTGCGTGTGAGCAGATGCCTGCCAGACACCGCAATTCCATTAAACAGGGCAGTGATGGTTCTGGATCAAACATGATCACAATAACTGGTGTGGTCACACAAGAGGGAGTCTGCCTCTGTCATTCTTTTCCCGCAAATCTTTCATATGAACACAAGCAGCAGGTGGCTGGATTGAGAGGAAAGGAGGGAGGGGGTTAAGATGGGAGAGAGAGTACATGCAGACAGAGACAGAGGAATGAACACAGAAGACAGACGAAGGAGATGGAAGTAGAATGATGAGACTGCTCAAGTATGCCTGGTGTGAGGGACAGAGAGGAGAAAGGGAGGGAGAGAAGCGTGAAGGAGGGAGAGACTGCATTGACAGATTTTTTTTTTTGGTGGGGATGTCTGAAGGAAGAAAAAGCAGGCATCTCACCATCATTATCGCTCCATCCTTATAGACCTGTTGCTGCTGTTTTCTCCGAGCAACTCCTCTTCCTCGGAGCCTTCAGACATGTATCCATTAATCCATCCATTGCTTTAATGCTGGAAGCGCAGGGCGAGCCTGTCATCTAAACAAAAAGCGAGGCACAAATGCAGAAATGAGGCTGGATCGAGCTATGTTATGTGTCTCCTCTCAAAGAAACAGCTCCTCTCCTCATGCTCCCTTACTTGCTGCCTCCTACTCATTATCATTCTGTTTCTCTATCTCTCCCTCAAGAAGCACGCACGCTTGCTCCTGCTGCATGGCAACCACTTGTTAGTCTCACTCAGCTGCTCTGCTGTCTCACTCATTCACAACACCCTCCTCCCCCCCCCCCCCCCTTCTTTCAGCAACACCAGTAACAGATGCAGCAGCAAAAACAAGTTGCCTCCTCTTCTTTTTCTTCTTTCTCTCTCTTCACTCTCCCCTCCCTGGCTTATTTGGCTTTTCTAAAATTACTCCACCAAAATGTGACAGGAATACCATGGCTTAGCCCGGACTAGAAATGCTGCCTCTCACTGCTCCTGGCACAGTAAATGATGCTGCAAAGGGTAGTTTTGGTACAGCACAGCATTATCCTGCAAGCCTTGTTTGATGATGTGTTTTTAATTGGTGCAGTTTGCTGTGGTCAAATTGAATTAGCCTCTCTGCTTTTATGCTTACGAAAAGTAAGGTCCCCAGACAAGTAGGGGGGAATTGGAGTGAACTAAAAGAAGTATTGTATAGGTCGTCTGATACCCCAGTGTAAAAGAATGCAGCAGTGAAGTGTCAAGCCATCGCTTTTGTTGGTATGCAGCGCAAACTCATATCAGCAATCTGGTTCGTCTCACAGTGGTGCAGTGGCTCGGATCTAAGGATAACCTGAGCCACAAGGGAGATGGTCATCACTTGTTTGATGTACAATAATTCATGGCTCAGAGAAGAGAGCTCATTTTTTCTTTTTCCAGTTGTACACAGCAGAGACAATCCCTCTGAGAATCCAAGCACAGCCATGAACTGCCTCCCTCACATTTACTTTTGCTTCATAGTTGAAAAAGTTTTTAATGCCTCTGCAGTGTCTTTTGATCTCTCTTTTTTTTCTCCTTGGGTCAGTAGCAATTTTTTCTCCTGCTGTGCTATTAATTCTTGGATGTATTTGGGAAGAAAAGGAGACTACAGCACCGCAGTGATTTATCGACTGACTCAGCTTCTCATAAGCACATTTTTATTTCACATTTATTTCAAGGACAGTTCTTGTAAATTGGATGAGGAGATGTAACATTGTACAGCCAATAAAACTATTAGACATTACCTCACTGGCCTCATGTCAATTAAAAAGACAAGGTCAGAATGGAAAACTATTGGGACACACTCACAGCACAATAGTGCTGCAGATAGTGTGATATTAATCCAGATGAATTTGCTGTAAAAATGGAAGTCATTGGAATGTTTTTATAAAAATGAACACAAGTTATATCACTAACATTGGGATATTTGCTTATGAACTGCCTTTATCATATCTGTCATAATCAGGACAAGCAGATGTGCTTTGGCTCATGGGTCAAGGTGTCCTCATGTGCTTTGAACCTAGGACAGTCTTAACCTGTTGCATAAAGTATAGACTCCCCGTGGCCATAGGACAAAAGGATAAAGACTGTTAGACCTTTATTTCCAACAGGCAAGAGGTCAGGAGCAAAGCTGATATTGAACACTATATAACAATGATTCCCTTTCAATGTTAATGAGCTGTACACCAAGCCCTCCTGTGATAATACAATCTGAAAGACAGATGCAGTGGAAGTACAAAGATTTTAAATACCTCATTAGGCCGCCCCATTACCCTGACTCCAGCAATTACTGATTCCTCGGTGGGCCAAAAACTTATTTACATTTCTATAGTCCATTGTAAATTAGATTGTCATCTGCAAATGATAGCTATTAAGTACAATGGAGGATTAGGGCCACGTAAAAAAAAAAAAAAAAAAAAATTGAGATTAAAGTCATAAATATACAAGAATAAACTCGTAAATTCACGAGTTCGAGACCAAAAAAAAAGTAGAACTCTGAAAGTCTTTAAAGACTAAAAGAATAAAGTCGTTATTTTAGTCTATATCAGAAGAGCAGCAGCATCCTGTTCTGACAAACATGGAGCATCTTGTCCTAAATGTTTCACTGATAAGGAAATAGGGTACTTCCTTGTGTAGTCGGTAAAAACAGTTAGTTCAAGAGAAGTTTTCACTTCAACTTGCAAGACCTTGTTTATCTGTTAAATGATGTATGAACAGGACACAAACTGGCTCTGCACATGAGACACTTTAACAAGGCAGACCGATAACAGACACAAATAGTTGTGTTGGGGCTTTACTTATGCAGATATGCAACTACACATGCTTTTGGCACATCATCATCTTCACATTGTCATAAAATATCAGCACTCTGAAAAGATACTGCAAGAAACTGTGGCTTTTCAGAAGAACCACACTGACTTGGAGGAAGTTGTCTGCAAGTTGTCTGAGGAAAATACTTTAAGAGTTCTACTCTTAAAGTATTCTAATCTCATAAATTTATGACTATAATCTCGAAATTAAAAAAAAAAAAAAAAAGTTTAACGTGGGCCTAATCCTCCGTCATAATTAAGAATATATATGATCTTAAAAAGAGCTCAACAAAAGTAAGGACATTTGTGTTTGGTAGATTCTTTTTTGCTGTAACAATGCTTCTTGGCAATAAATCTTATACCGTTGGAAATCCTGTTCTTTTCCCTTTTAAATGGTGCCACATTTGTAAGGAACATTTGTAAAATGTGGAGAAGATGCAGAGAACGCTCTGCTGATTGCTGCACTGATAGGCTACCTGATTGTCAGCACCTGGGGTATCATAAGCTCAAAACAAGAGTAAATAGCAACAGCAGAATAAGCTGTTCGGCATTGGCAGAGAAGATTTGGCAAGTTTTTCAAGGACGCAACCCACATACTCAGCTCTGCTGCTCATCCCACAAATGCATGTTCCTTACAAATCTGGCACCATTTAAAAGGGAAATAAACAGGCTTTCCAACGGTGTAAGATTTATTGCCAAGAAGCATGTTTACAACAAAGAAATAATCTACCAAACTCAAATTCTTTACTTTTTGTGCGATGTTTATAGTTATGGAAGAAGTTGCAAATATATAGTTATTAAAAAATGATCTTAAACATGTTTAAGCCTATGTATATATGGGGTCAGAAACAGACTTAATGTTTTCATAAACAAGCTTTAAATAAAGTATAGCTTGGAGGAGTTATGCAGTCTATAGGGGGAGGGCTAAATTGGGGAAATGTGAGTTCATCACAAACTCCAATATTCACTTTTTTGTTGTCATTTGATCTGGTTGTCCTGTTTGACTGAATTGTTTCTTTAAACTACCGATGAAAGTGTCCTCATGTTTCATTTCTTTGTTTGGTTTTTACAAGTGCATGAAATTTTCTGTAGTGTTTAAAAGGAAACCACTAATGGGAGGTCTTACTGTTTCTGACAAATATTATCACAGGTTCAAGTCCAGTTTCCACAAGAAAAATATGGCCTCAAAATTAGCTAAATGATTGAAGCTCTATAGTAATGTGAAATATGCTGCATTCATCTGTGTGTTGTGTGACGAAGTCAAGCCATCAAGGAAATGCATTTTCATTTTTAATGATCGGATTTTCATCTACAGATTAACACATGTACTTTACTCCATGTTAAAGGTTAACTTTTCTGCTATGTAACAGGTCAACAAGATTTACAGTCATAACTGGAAACTGTAGCAACTGTATCGATTCCTGAATGAAGTGAAAATTAGTTTTCAGCAGATAGGTCACATTGGTTTTTGAGTTATGCTATGCAGAGGGTAGCCCTATAACTTCTAGAATTAGAATAACCTTAATATAGCCCATATGTAAAACCCATATGATAGACAAGCTCTCCTATGGATGAACCTTAAAGTATGCCAGTTGTATGCGGCAATGCAACATTATGGATGCCAACCGCCTTTAAATTTAATCGAAGAAGATGACTTGCTGAGCAGAGAGTCAAGTTGCAAAGTATTGTTGACATTGAATGTATTCCTGCAATGAATGAGCATTACTCAAATAGTTTCAGGAATTTCAGGAAAGTAGCTCATCTGCACAATATCATTTGCAAAACGACATCTGGAGAGTACTGCCCTACAAAGGCAAAAGGCAGTAACTTCAATTTTTTCAAAAATTAGTTTTTGTCATTTTTGGAGCGTTACAGATGTGCTTTATTATGAGGACAGATATATTGAGTCAATTGTGTGTTTTTTTTTAGAAAATAGTAGGTTGTATTTGCCTTAACTTCCAAAAGCCCTCGAGAAACCAAGGCAGAGTGCTGTTGAGTGCAGTGAATGCCTTTTGCCTTGGCATGACCCGTTATTATTGTACAGGCAATGCAAAGGCAGAGTACCTTAACTTCCAAATAAGGGTCAAAGGTCATGTTTGAGCTAAAGATTTTTATGAACATTAATAACCTCATTAAAAAGACAAAGAATTGCCACATTTCCAATATTCTGCCTGCAACTCATTTGGCTGGACAACAAGAAGACTTTAAAGTCATTTTTCTCAGTTCTACACTCTGGCTGAGTTAAGGTCTTTTGCCTTTGTAGGGCAGAGTAGGCTTCTTTATTTAGGGACTAATTGATTCTGGATAATTGTTCAGGTATGTGCCTCAAGTAGGCCCACCAGGATCAAACTCGGTTTTACAGGTCTTGCCTAGGTTTTAGGTTTTTTTTGTGGGGGCTTGTGGTTTAGTATGGTATTTTAATGCAACTTAAGGTATCAAATTCTACTCTTACTTTTTAAGCCACTCTATCATTCTCTTATTAGGCTACACACTGACTCCTGCGACCCGTCAACTTGCCGCAGGACAATCATGTTTGTGCACTACCTTTTCGAGTGTTGCCGATCGTTCCACCGCGGCTGCCTAGCAACATCTCCCAACTCTCGCGTTGACGGCACAAATCCCACTGCACATTTTTGAACTGCGTAGAGAGACCGGAGAGATCGTGTGTAAAGCAGCGTGTGGCAAGATAATCTTCCAAACATGGCAGATGTTGTTATTCTCGACGAAGAGTCAACGCAAGAGGAATCCACCATTGATGAATCCGTCAAGTCCGAACCCGAGGAGACATCTGAAGAAACACCCAACGGCGTGAAACCGTGAGTGGGAAAAAAAAAAAAAAACCTGCAACCTTTAGCTCGCTCAGCTAAAATGGTGTCCTGTGATGCTAGCCATTGTCAGCTAAGACGCCTCTTACTTAGCATCCGCTGTCCAACGTAGAAAACAATGCAATTTTATCGTAACTGACTAAAGGTTTTGAAGCCAACACAACACAGCGAGTATTTCACAACCCTTAACAATATATTCTCCACTGTGCCTTTTTTTGTCCATAACGTCCATACCTTTGCTGCTATCGATTTAGCCTAGTGCTAATCTCTGTTGTGTTACGCTAGCATGCTCTTGATTGAAACTCTTTTTAAATCCTCACGGAGAAATGTTACAATCTTCCAAGTCGATAAATTCAACATAATTTAAGTAGTTGTAGACGGCGATACCAGCAAGGTAGCATCAACAACCCTGTTAAACTTCAGTGGGATGTGCACGTTTAACTGTGCAGAGCTAATGTTAACAATAACGCGCCTTTAGCTGCTAATGGCTGCGCTGCACAGTAATAATAATAATAATAATAATAATAATAATAATATCGTTATTTATTACTTTGGATATTTAAGTGATGTTTTTATGTGCAATTGGGGACAAGTTTTGATAAATTTCCTAAAATACAAAATGCAAGGGGCTACGAAATACACTTGATGTGAAGTCTTCAAGACATTAATAATTTAACATATTTCCTATGAATACCTTGTTTACATTTAAGATAAGATAAGATATACTTTATTCATCCCAACAGGGAAATTTAGGTGTTCCAGCAGCCAGCATACATACAAACACACAACACAACACATATATACATACATATCCCACCCATACAAAAAAAAAACATGATCCCACAATACAGTTTGATATATGATATTTGCAACTCAGGCTAAAGTTTAAATGTTTAAATGTCTTCTGTCCTTACTTAAAGGGAGTCGTTAATTATTTAAGTTTTTCATTCGTACATATTCAGTTTTTTTTGCGATGCTTTTTAGGTTCAGTGGTAAAATCGTGTATAGGTCTATTACTCTTACATTTTTTTTTTTCATATATGGTTCAATAAAGGTGTTTTAGCTTTTATCCATACAAAGTAGGGCTGGGCAATATGGACCAAAACTCTTGTCTTGATATTGAGTAGCTGAATGGCGATACTGGATGTATATCGATATATATTTTATTAACAGTGAAGACACATGGGGAAAAATAAACTACCTGTTTGTGAATTTAAAAAGTATTGTTTTAAAATAAAAATGTTCCTTAAATACAATAAAAGAGGGATAGACAGTCAGGGCGCGGTCACACTGGCCATCCGTACCGTGCTGTACCCAAGCACGATTGCGCCCCCTCGGAGAACAACACAGAGCATGACAGCTGCTTATTGGCTTATATATTGCCAAAGCACACCTCTCCGAAGTGTGCCAAAGCCAAGGAAGTGTGCCGTGCCTGAGCACGATACGGAGCGGTCACACTGGTCAAACGAACTGGACTTTACCGTTGAAGCGTGCTTGGGCACGGTACGGCTGGCCAGTGTGACCGTGCTCTGAGATGAGAAAAGGGTGACATGGCACCTCTATAACGTTATTTTAATGCAACATAAACTATATTGATATTAGCGATATTGCCTTACCCTATATCTTATCGAAAATATATCGCTATATCTGAAAAACTCGATATATTGCCCAGCCCTGATACGAAGTTTTACATTTAAGTACTTAATCATTGTTATTATGCTACTTCGAGTAGCTACCAGATTGTTTTTTCCTTGAGGCAACTGTTGTGATTTGAATACCTTTCATAGAGCCTACCAATTCATGTTAACCTGATATAACTAACATATTTATGTATTCTGATATATGGACAGGAATGTGTGATTTTGAGATTGGTTGTTCTTTGTCTGCAACTTTGTGTTTGTTTTAGGGAGGCTGATGATACTAATCCTGCCAAAGACAAGCATGAGTCTAAAGAGAAGAACTCTGGGAACAGAAGAGGAAGCCGCTTCCATCCTTACAAAGAGAAACATGGTGGAGAAAAGAAGGGTTCTCATAGGAACCGGGTGTTCATCAGCAATATCCCATATGATATGAAGTGGCAGGCAATTAAAGATCTAATGCGTGAGAAAGGTAATGTCCCCAGTGATGGGGATGGTCTCTTCCCTTCTCTCTATCTCTTCAGCTGATTAGAAGTTATTGACATTTTTACTTTGATGGAGCATCTTGCTTCTTGCAGTAGTAAATTAGTTTGTAGCTTTCCATGCAGATAGTAGGGAATCAACTTAGTGTGATATTAGGTTATTGGAGTTTTCAATTAAATTTTTTGGATGGGCACCAATTTAGTTTGGGCTGATATGTCTGTGAGAAATGGAAGATAAACTGAGTTACATTGTCACTTGTTTTTATGGCATTGTCAGCTCCAAAATGTAACCTCAAATGAGTAGTAGAATTGATTGTTGAATGATTTTGTTGATCTGTTGCTTGGTAAGTTTTGATGATATGAATGAAAATATTGTAATGTTTTACTTTCTGAATTATGGGGGTTTAAAGAAGCCTTTTGAAAGGTCAAAGGACAGCTTAAAACTCTCAACTGCTATGAATGGAATCTGTTGACAAACTGATCATGTCGAAGTCTTTTGAATTTCCCAGGTTTAATGTAGCTGTGTTTCTCGCTGGCCTTGGCCTTTGGGTGTCTCAGTCACTGCCCAGAAAGGCATGGTGTTGTCTGGTGGGATGTTGGTCTGGGCTGACTGTTGATCATTAATGGGAAATGTCCACCTGTAGCGGCATTGCCAAGGCCTACGGTGACTTGAAGACTTGGTGACTTAAATTCCTTTGTTCTTTTGGTATTTTTCCTTTTGTATGTCTCATGTAGTTGGTGAGGTTACATACGTGGAGCTCTTTAAGGATGCAGAAGGAAAGTCAAGGGTAAGTGATGTGGCCAACTTGCTGCACGAGGTTTTAAATGCCCTCAGCAGGCTCTTATCAATCAAGTGCTCTCTTAGGTTTTGATCCTTTGGGTCTTACTAAGTCACTGAACTGGAGATACTGAAGGTTGTGTTTAGAGCCTGATAGATGGCCAATGATTGATATTCATTTGAAAGGGAGATGTCCTGTTGATTTTGGAAAACTAGCCTAACGAACTCATCTAAGAGTACATTTTGCTTTTGTTGTTGTTATTTCAATTGGTGTAAAAGTTTGTTTGTTTGGCCATTTTCCAAAGGGAAATGTGGGTTGTGTGATTTGTCTTATCGATTAACCCCCATGTCTCCAAATCTTTTACAATTCTGTTATATGGCACAGCTCTCTCTTCAAAGGAACAAACAGCCTTGAAAGATAATGTAATGATTCATTGTTATGTTTATATATAAAAAATGGAAGTCATGCATTTTATAGAAACAAATGTGGACCACACCATTTTTATTAAGTAAGTTGATAAAACGTACCCCTAAACATTGTACTAAATATGTATTTTAGTGTCTTTATTATTTTCTACTTCAGAATTTATACCCAGTTCAAAACACTCAAATGTTTTAGCTAGACTGCAATGCATAGGAGTAAATGTTTACTGAATATTTTAAAGGACATTGATATTTTTTTTCTGTTATTATTATTATTAACTATTAAATGTCAACACTCAGTTTAAGAAAATAATAAAGGTAATGTCTTATCTGTCTTTGAAGTAATGTCAATTTTAGACTTAAACACAACCAAAAGTGCTGGTGCAAGCCAGTGCAAAAACTGTCCGACAGGCACGGAGTACAATTTCAGAAGCATGTGAATACATTCAATTAAAAATGTTCTTTTGCTTGTTCCAAATATTAATTGCACTCTGTTTGCTCCCTCCACTATGGACATCTGTGCTACCTGGATTCCTATGTGGCCTCCATGTGCAGGGTTGTGGGTAAGGAATTCTTCAAATCTATCAAACATTCAACTTTTTATTTTTTTTACATGAGATGTTTTATTTCTGACATGTGCTCATCAGATATCTGTGTTTCCTTCATTTAACAGTGTGGTTGAGTTCAGAGATGAGGAGTTTGTGAAGAAGGCAATAGAAACAATGAATAAGCATGACCTGAGTGGAAGGCCACTCAACATCAAGGAGGTGAGAACAAATGATAAATGTTAAATGTTGCATTAGAGTAGTGGATAATAAGAACTGTTTTACCGTCTTCATGTTGTGTTCTATAAAGTTATGAAAAATACATTATCTTAAATTACAATGTGGAAGCACTGTAGATAACCAAAATAGCCCCCAATGACAGATGGTGTGTTTAGGTCTTCTCTGTTTACGTCAAAACCAGTCTGATTCTATTGTTTCCAATTGGAAAGACCTAACTTCCTGCGAGCAACACGGCACAGTGTTTCTGTTTTCCTATCTGTTGCTTGCGTAGACGGACGAGGAAGGGGGGGGGGGGCTCTACACTGCTTACACTCGCTTTTCTAAGTCAACAGAGCCTTTTAGCTCGTCTTACATAGTGGTGCATTAATAATATCTACATCTGTGATCGAAATGTTGAGCTTTGACTTGTGTCAACAACACCGGAGAAAAACGTTTTTTTTTCGGCTCACCGCAACCATTTATTTATGTGCCTCTGTGTGTTGTGATTTGAGTCTAAATAAATAAAAAGCATCACATTCCAGTTTCACCTTCAATACAAAAGCACTAGATGTCATATTGTTTGCAAGGGGAAACTGAAAATCACAGAACAAAGAATTCTATATTTAACAGATGCAGTGTAGACAGCCAGCGTGCGATCATGCTATTAGGACATGGTGTAAGTGTTCATAAATAATTGCAGGAATCGATAGCACCAAAGTACGAAAGTTTGATGGAAAACACACACTGAGATACTGAATTTGTCAACAGGTATCATGTAATGCATAATAGTCTTATACTCGACTTGATTCTTTGGGTATGTTGAGATGGCACATTAAAGTATTGCAATCGATGTTTTTTTTAGGACCCTGACGGAGAACATGCTCGGCGTGTGTTGCAGCGCATGGGAGGAGGTCAACAGGGAGGTCGTGGGCAGGACATGGGGCCTGGTGGGATGAACATCCCTCACTCCATCACCAACAACCCCAACATCCCACATGACATTATTCTTGCTCTGCAAGCTGGACGATTGGGCAACACAGTGTTTGTGGCCAATGTGAGGACATAGTAGTAAATACTTTCCAAGTCTGGCTGTTGTTAACGATTCATCTCTTAAAAAGGTGTAGAGGAACAAAGGGGGCTTTGGCTCTGTAGAAGAGTCGTTTCTCTCTCAACTTGAAGGTCGCATGTTGAAGTGTCCTTGGGCCTCCCGCTGCTATGATGGTAGCATACATGCCAGTGGGGCAACAGCACGGATAGGCAGTCAGGCTTTTCTCGTAACATCCTCTGCCAGGTGTAAACTTAGTATAAATGGGTGAATGTGACATGTAGTGTAAAAGCACTTTGAATAGTGAGATTAGAAAAGTGCTCCAAGTCCACAAGCTATTTATCATTTACTTTGTTTTACAGCTCGATTTCAAGGTGGGCTGGAAGAAGCTGAAAGAGGTGTTTGGAATGGCAGGTGTGGTGAAGCGGGCAGACGTGAAAGAAGATAAAGATGGCAAGAGTCGCGGCATGGGAACAGTGACTTTTGAGCAGCCACTGGAGGCTGTGCAGGCCATATGTATCCTTCAGAGTTTAACACTTGTGTAGAAAAGCACTGAAAGCAATGCTTTACATTTCATAGAGACCTTCTCCTTGACTCAGGAATCAGCCATGTTCAATGGACAGATGCTGTTTGACAGACAGATGCATGTTAAAATGGTATGTTGTTTTAAGTTATTGTATCGAATTTCTACAGAGAATTAGAAACTGGACTTCCAACATTTATGTGTTGCTTTTACAGGATGAAAAATCTCTTCCCCCTGATGATTTCCATCAAGTAGAGAAATCTCCTCAGTTACCACGTGAGTGCACTGTAATCCTCTTGTTAGTTTTGGACACAAAATTCACATCCATAGTAATAAGCTCAGTGAATTGTGTGTAGGGTGGATTTTGTCAGTTTAAGAGTTGTTACCCTCTGGGAGCAAAAGGCACAATATTTGAAAGTGTATGTATTGTTTAGAGACGTTACAAAGGCTTAGATACAAATTATTCAAATGCAAGACAAAAATGCATTATGGCAGGCTCATTTTCTGCTCTTGTTGTCCATATTTCTATCAACCCTAAAATGAATTTGTTCAAACTTTTCTTTGTGTTGGTTTTTTGTGTGCAGGGGGTCTTGGTGGCATTGGGATGGGACTGGGACCAGGGGGGCAGCCTATAAATGCCAACCGTCTGAGTGGTGGAGGAGGAATGGGCTCCATGGGGCCTGGAGGTGGAGGTCAGGCACTTCTCAAATATTATTTGTGATTCTTGGGTAGAAAAGTCCCACAAGTGCTTCTTTGAGTTTATTACATGCTGTGTTGGAAACCAGTCTGTCCCTTCAGGCACATGCTTCTCAAAGAGAGGCAGAGACATCTCTGCTAGCTTATCAACACATTGTCCAATGATTAAACAACTTTCAATATAATTCAGTTCTGTTTAATGTACCTACAAACCAATAGACACAGGTAATGTGTAAACCACTCAGTCATTGACACTTGGCTGAACCCTTTCCTGGCTCATCTCTTGACCCTGCGGTCATCTCAGTGTGGGTCAAAGAGATAAGAGAAGCGGAGCTCCTACCAGCTGAAATACAGAACTTTTTTTGTAATGCCATGTTCCAGGGTCTGACTGTGTGCCTTTAAGTAATGTATGTTCAGAGTTTGGAACAATCAGGCTACAAACTTTACACAATTGTGTGTTTTATAGATATGGCCAGACTGACCTCATCTTCTGCCATAGGTATGGATGTTCAAGGTGGTGGTGGAATGAACAGACTTGGAGGAGGTCAATTTTTCCTTTTGAAAATTATTTTCCAGCTTTTTTTGAGGGAAGGAATGAACACTTACAAAGTGTGTGCGTCTGTTTTCAGGAATGAGTGGCAGCGGGGGCTATGGGGGTATGGATAACATGGGCAGCATGGGCGGTTTTGGAGGGAGAGACATGGCACCAGTTGGAAGGATGGGAGGTAAGTGAGCGTATTCTTTCATGATATCGAGAGAATTGGTTATACTACAAATATTTAAATTCACCTTTGTGTTATTGGCATCTTGAGTTCAAGGTTTTCCTCTTTATTTAGACATGTTCCGGTCAGGAATGGGGGGAATGGATCGCGACTTTGGCCACAGTGACATGTCAATGAACCGAGGATTTGGAGATTCTTTCGGAGGAATGGGTAAGTTACCAGCTTACCTCAGGCAAAGCTCATTCCAACATACTAACTCCCAGACAGAGAGGAGTGTATGCATGTTATTCTTTCTAATTTGGTTTTGTTTTGATAGAATTAAGGGATTGTTTTGTTGTTGTTTGTGCTCTTCTCTTTACACGCTGAGTGTTTATTTGCTTGTCACTAAACTGTTGAACTATGGTCCAACCTAATCTTCATGAACTTTCCTGTAGGTGGAGGTTTTGGCGGAGGCATGAGCAGTGGTGGCATGGGGCATATGGGAACTGGACTAGGTACATGAATTATTCCATTCACACCTTTTCCGAATCTGTCATTTATCACTTCTTCCTTTAAAGATACACACCAGCTTTGGAGGTTCTTCTAAGATTTAGTTGGATCTGTAGCAGAGCGGCATGCCTTTTTATTATTAACATTTAAAGTTAATAGCCCTAACAGTTTTATAGTTATTTAATGGTTTAAACTGTCAATAACTTAGAGGCATTAGTATAAGTAAAGCATGATGTACACAGTCATTATGTGTCATGCTTTGCTTAATACATGATGGGTAATAAGCTGCTGTTTTGTCACATAATCAACATCCTTTTTCGCTCTGGTTTATGATGCATGCTGAGGGAGGATCAATGCTATTTACATTGATAACATAAGTTATAGTGTTGCTGCAACCAAGAGTCTGTATTTCACTTAGTTTTTATTGCGAGACAAACTGCCAGAGAACCACAAAGACTTGATGATCTTGATTTGAATCACATATAAATGACACTTGGCTGTTACAGATTAACCCATCAGGTGGGACAGTTATAACATGTTTTATCAATGACACTGTCAATCATTATAGTATATAGCACCACATTCAAATCAATTGCAATTCAAAGTGCTTTACAGCGACTGAAACCCAAGAAAGAAAATAAGCTCATCAGTCATGTGTGGCATTGCCTTTTTGACGCTCTATTTTTCTGTAAAGAAGCCTCTGCATGATCCTGTTAACCTCATAATTTACTGAAGAAGTGTCTTTCCATATGTTGTGCTATTGTTGCTATACCTCACTGTTACTGGCACAGCAATAAAAGGAGTGATGTGATTGGATTAGAGTTTATTTTTTAATCACCACAACATCCAATCACTGTTTAAGGTAGCCTCCTGCCTTTCGCACTGCTAGATGAGTAAATCCAAATGGCACCTGCCAGTCATTGTTAAAAAAAACAAAAACAACCCTTCACGTTGAACTTGCATGAGGGAAATATCTTTGGGTTGTACACAAATTACAACGTGCAAATCACGTGTTTATGAATCCTTCTTAATTAGTTTTATTATATTTATCGACCTGGTCCAAAGTCCACTCTATCTGAACAAACAATGCCACGGTGACATCATAATCTGTGACAGAAAATGACGTTTGATGATGATGATTAGCATTTTACAGTGTTTATACACACCCTGTCACATGTCATTGTACTCGACTAATGACAACCCATGTATAAAATAGAAAACAGATTGGATATGCAGGTACTGTTAATAATAATCAGTGCTGCCCTTTGAACAGTGCACCATGTTACTCTTAAAGTTTTTGCTGTTTTATTTGCAGGCAGTGGAATGGGAAACATGTCGATGGACCGGATGGGCGGCTCCAACTTTGACCGTATGGGCATGTCAGGGATGGACATGAACCGTGGCTTTGGTGGCTACGGAGGCGGTGGACCGGGCCACATGGGCGGGGGCATGTTGGACAGAGGCTCCGGGTCCAAAGGCGGCTGTCAGATCTTTGTGCGAAATGCAAGTGTGGCTTACATTATTGAAAGCTACTATAGAGCTTAAGAAGACTATCAAACATGAGCGGGGTTACTGCTCCATCTTAAATACCTCCCTGAATTTCATGATAAATATGTTTCCTCTGCACTGATGTCATTGTATTGATTGAGGTTTAATGGGACACACCCCATGCCTGCCATGCATTAACATTTTAAAGTGATTAATTTGTGCTTTATTAATGCACTTCTCATTTCATTTGCATCTTGTTACTGATCCAGATATCATCCAGTTGATCATTTTGACTAAAGTTTTAATTCATTTCCATGTTTTGTGTTGCAGCTGTCCTATGATCTGACCTGGCAAAAGCTGAAAGAGAAGTTCAGTCACTGCGGTATGTCTCTTGTTTACTATAAACTATGATTTACTATGATGATTAGTTAACATGTGTTTTTCTTTATTCACAAACCCTGACTTCTCTCCGACCTTTAGTTATGAATGGCTGTGTAATATTTAAAAAAAAAAGAGGGGGGGGGGGTATAACATTCATCAACAGCTTGTTGAACGTTGTGCTCTTCAGATTGCCTCATTCGCTCCTGTTTGTCTCCTGCAGGCCAGGTTATGTTTGCAGAGATCAAGATGGAGAACGGAAAGTCCAAGGGCTGTGGAACAGTGAGGTTTGACTCTCCTGAGAGTGCCGACAAGGCCTGCAGGATGATGAATGGAACCAAGATCAATGGCCGAGAGGTGGATGTCCGCATTGATCGCAACGCCTAGAGCTTTTGTAGTAATCATGCTAACACACTTCCACATTCAGCCCTCTTGACGATGATCTTTTGTTTTGTTTTAAAAACACAATTACTTCATATCTCCGTGTGTCCACCGTTTCATTTTTTGTTTATATAAACTACATAGCTCTTTTATCTTTGTTTTGTAAACCCCTTTTTAATTTGTTAGGCAGTTTATTTGAACAAATAAACTTTTTAATTTTTAAACCTGGTGGTTGTAAAATCTTCTGGGATCATCGAAGTCTTGAGTTGTTGTTGTTGTTGTGTCAATGAGATGTTGATCTATAAAGAATTATTGCTCGACACTGCCATACAGTGGCCTGATGATGTGGGGAATTCTACTTAAACACAATGGCAGCAATAAGAACAGAGTGAAAACAGAATCAACATTGATTTTATCAGGCCTGCTCTCTAACAGTTATCACAGGAAGCCATTTCATTGTCCACAGATTGGTGTTAGATATTGATATTGATTGTTAGATTGTCACTTAATTAAACTGGCATGGTTACACATCTAAGTATAGATCAGTGTCTGAAGTCCAATCTGAACTTTGAATGAAATGATAAAAGCAGAGGAACTTATTTTTTTTACTTTGTCAGGAAGAGCAGAGTGGAAAGTTTTTTTTGTGTGGCTCTTTCCGCTTTCCTCCTCACAGGCAATAAGGAGATGCTCATAAAAGCTTATCAGAGGTTGTAGATGTTGCCTCTTTTTCTCTTAACTCACCCACTTGCTTAAAAAGAAGGACAAGGCCACATCAGAATAGTTAACACCTTTATTACTTAACTCTGAGTGGTCAGTTCTAGATTTATTTGACCTCTGCAGTCACTCCTGAGGCGGCACAGTCTCTGTTTATGGGTCTTGAGTAAGACAGAAGACATCTCGGCATTGATAGCTGGGCTTCATTTTATGATAAGTCCATTCTGGATCTCACAGGCACACACAAGCGAATGATCTCTGGTACATTTCCTCTTACAAAGATCATCCTCTTCATGAGATGTGACCAGCACAAGTCTTTACAGCAAACTATCTTTAGAAGCATGTGAGTGGGCTCATGCTTCACTGTCTTGACAATGTGAAGATTTATATACTTGGAAAAAATGTGTTGTGTTTATGGAATGTTAACAGTTTCCGAGAAAATGGCTCCGGTTCTGGGAAGGTCAAATCTCAGTCACCGCACAGTTTTATAGGATTATTCCCAATAATCCCCAGCTCATAGAGGATGGACAGAGTGGCAAAGAGGATGTAGCAGAAAAGACAAACCAATCCCAACTTCCAATCCAACTTCCATCCGTTAATATGAACGGCTACGAACAGGAAGACGATGGAAAGGAGGAGTGTGCAGGAGATGTAGACCAGCCCATTGCTGTTGACATCTACAGGGTTGGCGGTGTCCACAAAGACGGTCTTGATGAACCAGGGCAGGCCCAGGCACAGCATGTCGAACACATTAGAGCCCACAATGTTGGACATGGCCATGTCAGCTTTCCCTGATGACAAGAAAATATGATAACACCATGGATGGAAGTTAATCCACACAGAACATCAGTTTATGAATTATCTCTTGTTATCAAAAGGGCTGATATGAAATGAATCTCAGTGGTGTTAATTTTAGAGTTGTTATACTGGGCCTTAAACTAAATCCAGAAACACTTGTTTACCTTCTCTGGCCACCATCACACTGGCCACAGTGTCGGGTATACTTGTTCCAGCAGCAAGCAGGGTGAGTCCCATCACTGTATCAGGAATGCCAAGGGTCTCGCCTGTGCAAACACAGTACCAACCATGAACCATGTCAGAATACCCCTCCTCCAATAACCTCAATCTAGGGAATGAACAGTGGCTGATTTAAACAGTGGTCAACGGGTTAATAAATAATCACTGGAGGCAGGGCAGTAGCGCGGATTGGAGAAATAATGAGGTCATAAGACACAATTCCCCCTGGCAGAATCCTACCAACCTCAGGAAATTTCCATAAGCCTCTAACTTGACTCTGTAAAATATGTTTAGCAGTTACAGAACACATTTCATGTTTTATTGAGTTTTTAACTTTTCTGTTACGTGAAGCGTTTCTCCTGCATTCTGTGCTGGGGAAAGAATTCACCGTTTAGTCTTGGAAGTATCTGAATGAGTCTAAAGCTTTATAATCCCTTAAAGTAAACTCTCTTTCATGTCACTATACATCCCCCAAATTAGTGGAAAATTATTAAGGATATGAGCATTTGTCCTCATTGTCAGCAATGAAGCTAATTAGGCGCCATTGTGGGAAAATTTACTTTCAGTAATCTTAATCGCCACCGTTACCCGAGTATTAACCAAATAGTTTGAGCTTCCAGTGGATCATCACACTCCTGCCTAATGCGGAGCAGCAGCAAAACATTCTCCATCACATTCTGAATGGATGCCTCGTACCTGCTCAGTCCCATGCCTCCACTTTCATAACACTACATTTTTCTCCCTTGTGAGCCCATCTGAAGACTACGGCATAATAATCCCATTATGCTTCAGTAGACCTACCACCATCACGAGATGAAGGAGCCGCCCTTACGAGCCTGCTCCTAGGTCAGTTTCATGTGTCTGAACGTAGGGGGGATAGAGCTTCTTTTCAACCCGTGCCTGTGGATAGTTCTTTACTCACACGTAGGGCTCACATGATTGTGTATCCTTCGGGGTGAAACACTGTAATCCTGCTGTGGCTAGTTAGGCACATGGCCCGCTGGAGCTCCAATAAACCTCTCCCTGCCCCCCTTAACTTCGCAGGACAATGGCATCTCAAGAATTAGCCAGCAGACCAACATGTGATTCTACTCTGCAAATGAGACCTTTTTCTCACAAGCTTGAAACTCTTGTGATCCCCTGAGGCCCTGTAACCGCTGAGTGATGGGCTGCTTTACACCTGCTCCTAAACGACTCAGAAAAAGCTTTTATACAAAGTGGTAATAGTGATCTTACCGACGACTGTGACCATCCACACCAGGATGTACGTGAACCCTGAAATCCAGACAGCGGACATGAAGAAGGTTACCATGTACCATCTGTTCCAGAACCTCCTCCTGCAGTCAGGGATGGTGAGGAAGAGCAGGGTGATGATTGGCAGAGACAGAACCCAGAGGATGCGTTTCAAGTCGCTCTCCGGCATTGAAAACACACTTTTGTGCTCTGCTGAGATGACAGAAGAAACATTTAAAGAATGGAAATTTAATCAAAGGTCATACAAGTCAAAGTCCAAGTCAACTTTATTGTCAATTTCAAAATATGCCAGACATACAGTGGGATCGAAATTGCGTTTGTCTCCGTCCCGCGGTGCAATACAACCAAAAATGAGGTAAAAATAAGATAAATAATATTTACAGTAATAAATTCAAACATCAAGTCTTTGACTTGGTACAGGTGGACATGCCATGTTCAAATGCTGGAAAACCAGATCAGGTGTTTTACCTTCAGGAATCTCATTGAGGCCATGCAGGCTGAGGGACAGGTGAGAGTATCCTGAGTCGTCCTGGAAGATCCCGCTGTCTGTCCTGGAGCGACTGTGCACTCTGAGATGGGTGTCATCGTTCCAGCCCATCAGTGGCTGTATCTCAGTCTTAGCAGGTTCTCTGGCCACACAGGTGCAGCACGGGCTGATTTTCCTCAGGACAAACTCGCTGATGTTAAGGTCGAAGCACAGGACCACAATGTAGAGGACGTAGACCATCAACAGACAGGCAGCATCATACCTGTTAACAACCCGAAGAACACACTTTCAAGGGTACATTTCTAACTAAAAGTGCAAATATAAGTGATTAATAGTCAAAAACCAAGCCCCCACTAACTCAACCAGTTATGGAGCTTTCAACCATAATCCCATGGCCTACTTTGAAAGAACGGACCTTGATCTGTTGTCAACAGATGCACCAAATACAGAACCTTTGTCATGTGATAACATCTGAACAAGCTGCTGAAGAAGGCTTTGGAATCACAGTCAGAAGCTCAGGCCATAATCATAATAATAAATCAGATAGACCTTCCTATTGTTTATTAGGAAGGTTTATTATTGTTTACTAACCTAAACACGGCTCAAACTGTCTAAAGTGATCCAGAGACTTCAGAAATATATTTTTAAATGTCAGGGAAACTTTTCTAATTGGTTCCAGTTTCATAATCTAAATCGTTTTTCTTTTTCTGTTGCCCTGCTATAATGATGAGACGATCTTGTTTATGTTTCAAGGTGTATTTGTTCAAGCTGATAATTAGTAATGTTTTTTCAAATGTGTACGACAGTTTGGTGTCTCATTCCTCGTTTTTTTATTTTTTATTTTACAATAAGCTGTGTAATTAATCTTTGCCTTATGCCACATCCCTGTCAAAATAACGTTCTGTATGTGGACTTGCACTATATCTTAGTTTGCTGTCACCAAAATACAGCAATTGGAAGACTTTATTAATGGTGAATGCTGCAATTGCTGCGTTTATTTGAGACATTTATTATTCTGCACTCTCATTGTTATAAAATAAATCTGTGTGTTAGTGTACTGTAGTACAAATTGTTTGTGATACATTTTAAGTTGTTTTTCCTTATTGTCACAAGACACACTAAACTACTTAATTGGACTACCTTTACAGCCAAACGCACACATACACTCACCAGTAAACCTTGTTATCACAGATGATGGCAATAACAGCAGCAACACTGATGCTGTATGCCAGGCAGTCCCTGAACAGTGGCCAGCAGCTGAGTCGGCCTGCCTGATAAATGAAAAACAGTTTCACAGCTTATGAAACACAATGTACACAACTATTCTTCCACTCCGACCCAGTTTATATTTTATGTGCTGCTCGTTATGGGCAATCTCTGCATGATTGTTGTCAGTGTGAGGTTGGGACAGGATGTACCATAGAGGCCAAGAGTCCACATGCAGCACAGATTCCTAGCAGGTTGTAGACCGCTGATCCGACGATGGTGCTGATCCCAATGTCTCCCTTTGTCACAAACACACCTTACACAGAAAACACAAAGACAGTTCATCTAAGCTTTGAGGACAGGGTCAATGTTAATGAAAAGGTTAAAATGAGGAAGGAAACATCAGCATAATCAAAGGTCATAGTCACTTCCTGTTCCCATGTGGGTCATGCTACAGTTAAGGGGGGGGGGGGGGTAAGGTTAGGCAGGGACAGGGTGACAGTGCTGATGATGCTCGAGTCATCCTCATCATTACAAGGTGAATGTTAATTATTGATTTTTATTCTAATGTATTTTTTACCCAGAAAGGCAGTGACCAGTTCAGGTGCAGAACTCCCTGCTGCCATAAATGTTGCTCCTGCTACATCCTGAGACAGCCCCAGACCTGTGAGACACAAGAAACACCGGACAAGCACGACAGTTTACACGGAGCGTACAATATAAAAGAACCAACAAAATCACTGACAGCAATGACCAATCATATCGTAAGTTTCACTGATATGATACGTAGTGATGAGCTGTGTCAAGGGAAGCATGAAATCATAAATAAAAATATCTCAACTGATTTTTTTTTTAACAACAAATAATGTTGAAAATTTGCTGGTTCAACTTTCTGTGACTTAATTATTTTAAGATCTTTCTGTTTTATATCACTGGTGGGAATATATTTTGGTTGTGTGCTCCTGGTCAAACAAAACAAGACATTTGTACACATTACTTCGGCTTTAATAACTTTAACTTGTTTTGTTGGGTTTTCAAAATGTTGTGGATTTTTGCATAAAGAATCGATTCATTGAAAAATAATCTCCAGATTAATTGGTTTTGGGGAAAAAAAATCAAAAGTTGGAGCCCTAGTTGAGTTAATAAGCAGAAGAAGTAGAAAACTCAACACCCACACTGTTTTTCTTCAAAATCAATCAAACTAAAACACTTTTGAATTAGGCAAACCTGCTACATAGGTTTAATGAAAGGACCTATTGAGTTTATCATGTTTTTTTTGTTTTTTTTACACATTTATTGGTCACTCTCAAGAGTCATAGAACATCGGCACAGCCAAATCATTTGAAGTTTGTCAAAACTTTAACGTCTGGTGCTGCTGCTGTGGTATTCACTTCAATATCCCTTTTACTATACAGTTTTCAAAAATGATGATGGCATATCCTAATTATTCCCATACACCTCAGTAAACTATTATATATAGTTCATGTGATGATGCAATGATTCCCCTCACCCTTTACACACACACACACACACACACACACACACACACACACACACACACACACACACACACACACACACACACACACTATACAAACACAAAATGTTTCATGTCACTCACGGTCACTGATCACTTCTAAAGATGGCAGAAAGTAGTCATCGCAGACTATAGCCACAGCGAGAAGCATGTAGAAAATAAGCATAAAATAGATGACGAGGCCTCCATCCTTCCTCTCCTGCAGTGTGAAGAAGCCTTCAGGAAACTCGGTGGTCTGCGATGCGCTGCACTCTGTCTCATTCTCTGAAACAGAAAGACACACACACACAAACGTATCTTTGATAAACCCTGAAACAACCAGACTGTTCTGGAGCACTGAGTCGGCCTCATAATCTCTTAATGGCAGTTTCATGCTCTTTCATGCCAATAAGACAAGAGGGTTAGCTGAGCAAACACTGTCACAGCTGAAGAGCCACAATTGATTACTCACACACAAACAAATCTGTCTACCTCACAAACACAATAAATTGAATCAAATGACAACAAAAAGAATCAAATGATGACACAAAAATCTCTCCGGATATAAAGGGCGATTTAAAACTCCATAAAAAGACACAAAGTGGAACACAAACATTCTTAAAACATCTGATTTTCTTACCGACATCCCTTCGCACCCTGGCTGGGTGGCTTTCCTGAGCTGATTTTGCTGTAAATGATACAAGATGAACTGTGCAATACAAAAATATTACAAATCCTAAAAAGTAAGGTATAAAATCTTTTCTCCTCTTTTTCTGCAGCACTGCAGTCTTACTCATGGTCATTTAAGTCAATAAAAAATGAAATTATCAAATATCCCAAGGAGTCATATGTTGCTTTAAGTCCAACAAGTTTGCAAAGATTTAATTTGAGCTAAAGCTGCTTGTAACCGCTGCATCTAACACTACTCTACGACTACAAGACCCAAATAAAGAGATTATAGGGGGGGAGAAAGCATCTTTTAAGGGCTGGCGCTACCAAGTGTGGGGGATCACGAGTTGTTAGGCATTCCAGTCAACTAGAACAGACTCCGGCCTGAGGCTCATTTGGGGTGTAACAAAGCATAAAACCATCTTAACACCGTTCACATCTTTTCAACTAATTAGTTGTTCTCATTTTGGTAAAAGAATTATAACCTTAAGTCACATGTTTGTAAATATTTAGAGTGTGTGTGTGTGTGTGTGTGTGTGTGTGTGTGTGTGTGTGTGTGTGTGTGTTGTGTGTGTGTGTGTGTGTGCGTGCGTGCATGTGTTAAGGGGGGGGGTGGATTGTTTATAGCAGTTTTAATGCAACAATCAATAACAAATGAGTCTACAGTATAGCAGTATAGAATTAAAATGCATGTTTCGATATATTCATAAAAAAACTAAATATATACATCAATATCAACATTTGTATAAGAATCATTACAAAAAGGATGCCTTCACAAAATACTACAGCAGCTGTGAGCAAAAAAGGACAGTAGCACAAAGAACAAGTGGAAAAGGAAATTAATCTAACTCTGAAAATCAAAAAACGCAACTCATGCTTACAGTTTGATATTCTAATCTATGAGCACATCCGTTTAAAATCCCCACCCACTTTCCTTTGTTTAAAAAAAATAATTAGGTCCATAATTCGCTTGTTTTGTTGTTGTGCAAACTAGTTTCATATAAATAGGTTTGACAATTAAAATAAAACTAGTACAATGATCACAACCCCTGTGGGCCTATATGTCACATCAAGCAAAAGTTCACCAAAGCTTAGCACTACTATCTCCACTCTCTAGCTTAGGTTGGTAAGGCCTTAACCTTTTTTCTTAACCCTTAAAATAACGTTTTAAGGTTTCATTGCAAAGCCTAACAAACTGGACAAAAAATACTTTGAATTGGTGATCTAAAAAAACATGTTTCCTTGCAATTTTGCTGTAGCCTAAATGTCAATACGAACCCAAATGAGATCAAGAAGAAGAGAAAATAGAAAAAGTTATTCTATTTTTCATTTCAAAATCAAAAACATGTATGTTTTCATATTCAGTTCACAAGACTCTACGGAGCCCCTGTAGTACCAAGAAGTACACCAATATAAAATGGGCACAATATATTAACTTTATATGTATAGACCTTATATTGGGGACTTTAGGGGCTCCGTAAGACTCTCTCCTGCATCTTAATCATTAAATATTTGAATATATAAATATTTAGATAGGTAGCAAATCATTTGCGACCCATTTCAAATGAGTTAGATGAACAATGGGTGGATATTCAAAGTATAACTGACTGCTTTCACTTTTGGATCCAAAAAAAAGTATACCCTTGTGTGTCAGGAAAAAAAAGGGGGTGTGTGTGTTTGAGGAGCGACGGGGTGTCCTCGGACTTGCTTGGACATGCCCCAAGTTTCCCCAAATCCTGACAACCAGCGACCATGTGGGCACTTCAAAACAACCAGGACGAGCTCGGGAAAGACGAAACAACGGAGCAGTGTCTTCAAAGCAGAAAACAGGCCTGCAGAACTATTGGTAAGTGTCTCTGCTGACTTTGTATTACAATGGCATTTGCGTTCAAATTAAGTCTGCATGTGTTGGGCTAAGTCGTAATGCTCACACGGCGTGGTTACCTGAAGATTACCTGTTAATTCGGCTTTGAATAAGATTTCACTGGTAATCCAAGTAGGTCAGCCAAATGCAGCACTTGCTACTATTGTTGTGATGGATCATTTTGAAAACACATCAGTGTTTTTCTTACGTTTAGAAGCTCACAGTAGTGAGCAAATGGCGCCCCCGTGTGGTGTAACTATGGTGTTACTAGATAGGTTGTTTGACTTTTCTGAGAGCGTGAGTCATGTTGTACTTTTTTTACATCATACTAACTTGTGACAGTGCGTTAACATCATTGATGCCACAGAAATCCGAGGTTTAAATCGATCAGTCTACCAATCTTTATTTGTATAGCGCTAATTCACAACGTGTTATGTGTTCTGTCTTTTGAGTGTGATGTCATCTGATTGGGATGCGAGGATTTCTGAGCTTATAATGCAAGACACATTTCTGTGCAAACAAACAATAAACTGTTATCTTATCTTATCAAATATTATCTCAACACACTTTGGAAAAAGCAAGCGATTGATATACCAACATTAATCCATCATGAGCACAGCACTAAGCAACATTTAGCGAAGCAAAAGGCTGAAATCTTTGGCAAAACCAGGCTCATAAATGAATAGATAAAACAAATATTAATGATATGGCATATCTTAAATTCAGGACAATCAGTTTCATCCGGTTTCTTAAAACATTCAAACTTATCCTTAAATAATATAAGGTTGTATTTTAGGCCCATCTAGCTTTTTCTTATATTTTACGTTTGTCTCAATGACCCCCCCCATATGCATCTCTATTTAAAAAGTAGGAGGGCATTTTTCTTTTTATGTTGCTATAATATAGCCTATGGGTGCCTATATTTTTTCTTATATTATCTACCTAATAATGTCTTAATAATTACATTGCAATAATGGTCTCAGTACAATAATGGACTCTGTGCAATTACTGTGGTGTTTTAAGCTAATTGCACCCTATGTTTTTATTTTTAAATTTATTACATTCTTTTAAAAAAAATTAAGGTTTGAATATGTACGTGGGTATGGGTGAGATTTGCTTGTCTTGTGTGCTGGTGTATGTTTGTATATTTGATATGCTGCAGCTGGATTGCTCCAATAGAGTTTCGTTGTATAACACGGAATGAATGAAGGCGTGACCCCAGCAGCCTTCATGGTAACTCTTGAATCCAGCATTGAATACCATATTTTCTGGGGATAAAATAATCTGTGGGTCTATTGATGACATACACCTACATCTGGTACTATATCACCTGTAAATAACAGAGCTAAAGCCTGGCCGTTTGACCCACTTACTTTAAAGATTTTTTTAATATTTGGACTTTTTTTTGTTGCCTTTTTTAACTGAGAGAGGACAGTGGATAGAGTTGGAAATCAAGGAGAGAGAGAGAGAGTGAGGAATGACATGCAGGAAAGGAGCCACAGGCTGGATTCGAACCTGGGCCGCCCGCTTGGAAGACTATAGCCTCCATACAGCGCCCCTTTGACCCACTTACTTGCTCATTGAGCCCATTAGTTGGTTATAATTGTTTTTAACAAATCCTTGTCTGACCAGTAGATGTTGGTGTTGAAGCAGAAACTCCTTGAGCCTACCTTAAAACTATTGCTGCGAATTTCCCACTAATAACTATGGTCTAAATTGTTTGTTTCTTTTACATAAAACCATTGGTTCTATGTAGTCAATGTAAGGTTAAAACTTTGGGTGCAATACTGTTTTACCTTCTGCTATGTGTGGTATGTTTGAGTTTAAGAAATGTCACCTGAGTCATGGCAGCACCATTGTTCCTGTGAGCTGCAGCTGCATATCAGGCTGTGTTTTATTGACAGATTTTTGTCCCACAGAGATAAATTATTAAAAAAGCACATTCTACAGCGGCCAGTGTGCTTTGGTTTCTGTGTTGGAGCAGTGAGGTAAAGTAGCAGCTTGGCAAGAAGCCTCTCATTTGTCATTTGAAGCCTCTCTGTGTCTCTTAGTGTGTGTGTGTGTGTGTGTGTGTGTGTGTGTGTGTGTGTGTGTGTGTGTGTGTGTGTGTGTGTGTGTGTGTGTGTGTGTGTGTGTGTGTGTGTGTGTGTGTGTGTGTGTGTGTGTGTGTGTGTGTGTGGAGGATAGAGGATACAATGGAAACTTGACAATGACCTGTTCCATCTCAGTTGTCACTGGTATGCTTGCTGTTTGGAATAAAGCTTTTTGTGTGACTCTTGTATCAAAAAAAAGGAAAACATTTTAATACCTCTAATGCAAATCTTATGTCATAAAAAGAACACATTTGAAATGTGGATATAATAGCTAAAATGTGTGTTGGAGAAAGATATTTGTCTTTGAGAAGACATAGCCACGAGTTAGAGAAGTAGTTATTTCCCGTTTGTTTTTCACAACAGTGACCTCACCGAAATAGAGGAAGGAAACAAGCCAAACTGGAGGAACCAGTTGAGTTTCTTTACTCTTGGTTATACAAGGAAACATCAGCAGCTTTTACTAGTTTCACAAGATCTTTATGTGTTTGTGACCTATGTCTGTGCAATTATTCTTATCATTTTCTTATCACTTCTTGCCTTCTCATATGCTGTTCCTTGGCTCTTGAAACAGCACAGGTCTGTGTTTTTTTCGTACTTCAACTTGTTGAATAGCAGCACCCTGCCCTCGGAGAGGAGTGCTCACTGTTCAAGGTTCAGGAAGATAACGAGAGGTGAGTGGCTGACGCAGAGCTCGTGTTGTGTTACCAAAGACTCATATCAGATTACCATAGACAGCAGGTTGGGTGAAACTGTAGCTGTGTTCAGATCGCTGTGGCTCAAACAAACCAGGAACTGGGACTTACAGAGGAGTTCTGAACAAGCGAAAGAAGCTAACAGAGGGCTTCCTGTTGTTTTTAAGAAGAGTGTTACCATGGGTGAGAAGACACAACACTGCCTGCTGCTTTTGCTGTGTTTTTCAGCGCTTGTTCCCTGTTCAGCTGCCATGGTGTTTTGGACAGCCGTGGTGGAAATAAGCTATGCTAACAGCAACAATCAGACTGTGGACAAATACTGTGAGTGTGGGGTGTTTGGTCGCAACTCTCCTCTGGAGAAAGCTTCAGGCATTGTAACCCTTCCCAAGGGAGACCCCAAAGGCTGTGGCCCGGATCCTGTTTTCAACCGCAACAGCAGCTCACCACCTTGGATCGCCCTGATTAAAAGGGGCAACTGTACCTTCAGCGAGAAAATCAACGCCGCCAAACGACAAGGGGCAGCTGGTGTGCTGGTGTATAATTTGGATGGCAGCGGAAACAGCACAACTCACATGGCACACTCAGATGCATCTGATATTGTGGCAGTGATGATTGGCAATCATCAGGGCATGGAGATTGTAAAGTTGGTGAAGAATGGGACAGAGGTTCAGATGCTTATTGATGTCGGCAGCGCTCACGGACCCTGGATGGACAGCTACTGGCTTTACTTCCTGTCCATCGCATTCTTTGTTGTGACAGCAGCTGCGATCACATACTTTGTGTTCATCTCTGCGAACCGTCTCTACAGTCTGAACAGGCACAAACGCAACGAGAGGAAGCTGAAAAATGAGGCGAAGAGGGCGATTGGGCGTCTACAGTTACGCACACTTAAGAAAGACGACGAGGAAACGTCAAATGACTCCAACATGTGCGCCGTGTGTATCGAATCCTACAAGGCAGGCGAAGTGGTCACGGTGCTAACGTGTGACCATATCTTCCATAAAACCTGCATTGAGCCCTGGCTGCTGGAGAGGAGGACCTGCCCCATGTGTAAGTGTGACATCCTGAAGGCCTTGGGGGTTGACGATGAGACAAAAGACCACATTTCCACTGATTCACCACCAGATGTCACTGTGGTCACAGTGGCAGGAGGAGAGCCTTTGTATGAAGTCCCACTGACTGACCCGGGAAGCTTTGACCCAGAGAGTCATCAGCATCTCTATGACAACAGGGCCTTTGAGGGAGACTCAGAGGCAGCGAGAGGATGAACAACAGCAACGGAAACATAACAGCAACAAACCAGGACACAGTCAAATTCCCTGTTTGATGTTGTGAGTCATTTTTCCGAGATACAATGAACCAGCACAGCAGAATCTACAACTATTATGATCCAACATGAGAAAACACTGTTCATCTTGTAATGCAGGCATGCTGAAAAGGATGTTTGAAAAAAAAAAAAATCAAAGGATGACAAATATTAATGGACCTTTGTTTAATTATCTTGGATGCTGTTGAAGTTTCTTTGTATCTGCTTTGGTGCAAGTGTGAAATTATAGGGTGTGTTCCTGCAGGTACCTTGAGAGGGTTATAACAGCTTGTAAACACTGAGAAGTCGTGGAGTGCAGCCAGTGGCAAATTGCAGTTTTGCATAGTAACCACACCAGCTGGACACTGTTTGTGAAGGAAGTACAGCAGATCATTTTACTATCTGTGTGAGGGGTTTGGGGCCAAAGTGTTCATTTCTGTCATTGTCTTTTGAATTAATATCTCTTTATTCGATTCATCTTAACAAAACAAAACTGGGGCATGTTTTTTTTCCATGTTGACAGGGTGATATGCAAACACAACCCTTGTGGACACACCCTTGAATGGAAATGCAGGATGACACTCGTTGCATTAAAATGAGTGAATAACAATCACCTGAGGGGCTGGCGCTCTGTAGAAACATGCACCAAGGAAACATGTTTTCCAGATATGAGAATAAGAGTTTCCAGGCTTGTTATCAGGCCTTTCATTCTCTGATTATGAAATCATCAAAGGTGACTCACAGTGATATGATGGGGCAATAAATGTCATAGGAACTGTACACAACATGCATCCAAAGAATGTAATCTTGACTGTTGGATAGGGGGAAATTAGCTATGTGATACTGTTGTTTGACATTAAATATGTACATTGAGATTGATTTGTAAATCATTGAGGTAATATAAATATGAACATAATGTATTTATAGTACTTTTCTAACAGCTGATTTGTATGTACAAGCACAAATGGTTGAACAGGCCTTCCAGGTTTTACCTCTTTCTTATTTGGAACAGAGTATCCTGCTTCAGTCCTTGTGGTCTACCTCGGCACTCTCCAGACATTTTGTTCAAGACCAAGACTAAGTTTTGCAATTCTAAGTCGAAGTGTGTCCCTCAGTGGGTGATAAAGCTAACGAGTGGTTAAATTTCTTTATCTTCTGGTGAGGAAGTGCTGATTGTGGTACTTAAGATATTTTTCTTTATTGAATCATTTTTTTTGCTATACTGTTGAACAGATTCCAGGAGTCTTAAATCATTATGTGAAATGAATATTACTTGCTGTATTAAATCACATTGATGCTTATTAAAATGCAATAAATCCCTCAAAATGAGGCTAACGTTATGAGCATACTGTGTGATCTTGCAAGAGTGCTGTTTCTGTGTGTATGTGTGTGTGTGGAAGCAGTGTTTAAGAGTGTGTGTTTCTCCACATCGGGCCGGTCTGTGTGTAGTCAACGGGCGTCTCACTTATGGCCATGTTCCCATTGACCGTTGGAGAGAAAGGGAAGCTGTAATTACCTCCGCACAGGTGGGAGCCGATCTGAACACGCCTCGAGCCTGAGCCTGATAATCATCATATCATATAAGTAGGAAGGCTTGATGGAGCAGGCAGAGATATGCAGCTGTTAGCTGTTATTCGTTTTTATTACCCTTCCTTTGTGTTTCAGAAGTACATCAGAGAAAACTTTTTGTGACGCTGTTGAACACATTCTGTGAGTCACGCAGGCCGTTGTGATTGGTTATAAACCAGTTCTCTGAAACAGATGGCTCGTGACCTCTTAAAATAAAGTGTACACCCTTTCGTAACTCTCTCACCAGAGACTATGGCTTTTAGTGTGACATCAGGTCAGAGTGATCATTTCATCTTAAGAAATGTCTTTCCTCTTGAATTGTTTAATAGTGAATAGTTTTAAGGCTATAAAGAGGTGAAAAAATCAATTATTACACAACATACATTCAGAATCTGATCTTTATTTTGGGTTTTAGCGTGTCCACTGTCATATTTGTGTAGAATCTCATGCTTTATTTGTGTGTTTCTTTTAAAAGTATTTCTAGAACCAAGGGACTATTTCCATAACTCCACTGTTGTCCAGGATTTGCTGACAAGGATCCTCGTTGGCATGCTTTAGCCCCGTTTCCACCAAGCGGTCCGGTTCAGTTCAGTATGGTACCTATTTATTAGCGTTTCCACCGTCAAAAGTTGTTCCAAAATAAGGGATCCTACTTTTTTGGTACCCTTCATTTGTGGGGCCAAAGGTACCAATCTGACCCTAAAAGATCCCTACTTTTTTTTTTACTGTGTCCTGTTCTTCTTCTTCTTCGTTGAATTTAATCAATAGCGGGCTACACCGTGTTGGGCTGCTATGATGTCACACTATTTCGTAGCTGACACGGCTATCTCCATCTGGCCATCCTTGCTCCAATACTCCTTCAGTGCTTTTGTTAATAATAGTAATAATAGTTTTCATTTTGTTATCCAGCTAATTAAATAGAACAACATAGTCTTAAAAGTCACCAGAGGACTGAGACCTGCACCAATGCATCATGAAAGCAAATGAAAACACTTTTTTTTCATGGTCCTTGTTTTTGTGGGTTTAAGGTAAGTGAGGAGCCATAGTGAGCTGAGATGGGATGTTATGTTATGTTATGTTAAAGTTAAAAGTCTAAAGCAGGTCATGAGCTGAGGGCAGACACTCAATCATAAAAAAACAGTCCAGCTCTCTCATGGTGTCTCCTCGCCCCTATGAGATCAGTGTACACTGGATCTCAGGCCAGCACTCTGAGCTCCGATTCATAGGTCAGATAGTTAAAGTGGTATCACAGTGAGACAGAGAATCAATAGTGAACTAACTGACCGGGCTGGAAACAACTGGCAGACTCGAGGTTAGAGGTGCGCTCTGCTCGGTGGTGGCACCGCTCTGATTTATTGCACTTGTTAAGAGAAAATTGAGTCAGAAGGCTTTCATTTAATGGCATGCTAGTCTTTGGCTGTACTCTAATACAGCACTTGACCTTCAGTTTCAGATGGGAATCAAGAAGTGGAATTAAATACTGTAGTGGTCTTAGAACGTATCTGCACCTGAAGTGTGTGATCACTGTAAATAGCTCATGTTATTCTGAACAAAGATAAACATGCAGGTTTAAGATGAGGCCATGTTAGATAAACAGCGAAACACTGGCTTTATGTCGAGGATTGTTGCCCATGCTCCTTGTTGTGTCTCACTTTGTTCCTTTGACTCTAATGATAGAAAGCCCTGCAACACCATCTGCTGGACTAAATGTGTACCTGCAATGAATTTACATTCATACCAAGCCAATTGGTCACAAGCCAGTCCATCGTTTCATTTTTGGTTTAAAGGTGTGAGGGGATTTTTTTTTGGTGCTCAAATGGAAAGTACAAGTAGTAAGTAGTAGAGGGGCGACTCTTTTAATATGACCCATGGATTTGTGGCACCTAGGTCGTTGGTCGTGAATATTTTGTAAAGTTTTTAAAAACGTTTTGGCCTTTTAAAATATTCACCTGAAAATTACTGAAGTACTGTAGAACTGTTGCTTAAGCCGTTTTCACATATGCACTCCGGATAATATCTAGATAATTGCAGGAGGACCGCTTCGGAGAATCTCCCGACCTAGCTGTTCACATATGCTCCTCACAGCGGGGGAGGCAACAGAGTCTGCTACACGACGTTATAATGACAATATTTGCCTTTAGCTCTATGCTATGTGTAATCCAATGGAATGACAACATCCACAAAACAGAGGAGAACAACAAACTGACCAACAGAAAACATAATGCAGCCGTTTAATTACGTGCACGGAGAGCGTAGTGGTCGCGTGCAGACACTTTATACAGTCACTGTATATAAACATCATTCTCTTTTCATTGGCTGAAATTGAAATCTCCGGAGTATATTCGGCCGCGATCAGACATCAGCTCACTCGGACTCCGGGTAAAGACCGCGCGAAAAATGCGGCTTTTTGCGTTCACACATAGCCTAAAGACCCTCCGGGTTAGCCAAATCTCAGTTTTTCAGGAGATTTCCAGATGTGTGAAAAGGGTTTTAGAGTATGTATTTGTGCTGCTTTTTGTGTATACTTTAATGTCTGAATTTGAAATCTCTCTCTCTCTCTCTCTCTCTCTCTCTCTCTCTCTCTCTCTCTCTCTCAGCCTTGCTGCATTGTGGTCCCTTGTGCAGCCTCAGCAGAGTAGAGGAAAGTCTTTCTAATGAAATTACAGTAGTTGCTCTCGTCTCGGCCTCTGTTGTCCCAGACAGTCTGAGTAATTATCCATATGAAGGGAGGAAATTTGATTACAAAAGTGCACTCGGAAACAAATGAATCCATTTAGCCAATACGTACAACATTAAAAACATTTCTTTTCTTCTCTTACTGCCTGCTGCTCGTACAAAGTATCAGATCAAACACTCTGGTTAGATAAGTGTTATCCTCCACTCGGCTTTCTTAGTGTGTCATTGGCTCTGTGATTAAGAGCAAAGATTGGGTATACTACTCACAACTTCTCTTCATCCCAACAGGTTTGTCTGGTTTTTTTGGCCACTCACTTTGTGTTCACATTATTAAAGAAACTCTTACTCCTCCTCCTTAAATAAAAGTACTTTCACTTATAGTGTACATGGCTCAGGAGGTAGAGAGTTCGCTGCCAGCATCTCTAATCAGGAAAAGGAAAAGCCATCTCCTGTACTGCATAAATTTCTCTCCATATAACAGTATATATACTTTCAAGTTACCAAGACTGCAGCAAAGTTTCAGGTTTGTCCAGCTGTGAGCTCCCCCTTGATGTTGTCAGGCCTTCCTTCCTGTTGTTGGCCCTCTGGTAGATCAGATAGTGCTGAGTACACGGGACAAAACAACTGTCATCCTGTGTCACCGTCGTTTCCTGTCATGTCCTTTGACAAGTTGGCCGGCTCGCCCTTCTTTGCTCTCTTTTTCCTGCTGACAGACAGCAAAAAGGGCAGGCAGGCCATTGTGTGAGGTTAAAGGAAAAGAGAGGATGTCATAGGAAGAAACACCTTTCCCCCCTCCGACTCAATGGCAGGGGAAGGAAGTGATGTCATAAAGTTATCTGTCTCTCATACAGAGGCTTTAGTTTGTGTTTTTAGATTCACTCCTTCCAGTTTGAACTCACTATTCATTTTCAATCTGGTGTGGTTCAGGAGCAGCTAGGGTGCAGAAATAGAAAGTGTGCCATCTCCTGGAGACATATCAGTATCGCATAGTGTGAACTAGCTGAGAAATGAGGAAAACCTCTTCATTGATGATACTCTGAAACAGTTTGAAAATTTGACTTCTAGTTGTGATTTTTATGCAAGTGTGCAAAGTTTTGTGTATGTGCTGTTGAGTTCACCAAAATAATCGAGCACAAACTGTTAGTCGGTTAATCATTTGTATCTATTAGTTTCAGGAATCAATCCTAAAGAAAAACTTGTTAGTTTGAGCTGATTCAGTTGCTTTTTCATGTGAGTATTTTGGCTTGTTTTTGTCTCATATAATGGCAAACTCATTATTTTTTGACTCTCAAGGGTAAGCCTTCTGTTCTGAGAAACTGTGAAGACATTTCTCACATTTTCTCTGCATCCAAACAAATGAGAAAACATTCATCAGAATAATTGATCCTGAACATAATGGTTTCTGCCCTTGTATTTAGACATCTTAATTACTAGTAAAAGCAGTAGTTGTCTCTATGTCCTGCTGTGTGGTGCAGGACACATTTGGTATTCTGTCTGCTGCTGCGGATTCCAAACATTCCCAGCATTTGTGCATGTTATTACCTCCGTGCTACCCCAATCTATCTATCATCTATTCCACAAACACACACACACATCAGAGAGAGAGAGCCAGAGACAGAGAAAGATAAAAAGAACTCCTCTGTGTGCCTCAAGAGAAACCCTGCTTTAAAGCAGAAAAGGTCTGAGAAACACGTCTGCATCCACAATCAGCTTCTGTCTCAGCAGCCGAAGTGATGCCTCAGCAGCGAGCCGGCACCTGTCTGGGACCGGCTCTGTACTTATCAAACCCATTTACTCAGTATGAATCCAGCCTGCGTGAATCCTGTGTGGTTTCCCCCGTCAATAGCCCTATTTGTATATACTTCATGAAATGATTTGTCAGCACTCCTCAGTCTTAATGATTGAGCTTGTGCACCATCACACGCTGGAAAAATATCCTCTTGTCTCTCTCTGAATGTTGATGGCCCGAGGCAAGGTTTCAACTAAAGTTTTTCTCCTGGAAGAAACTGCCACTCAGCACACATTGAGGACACGAATCAGTGATCAAGCTGCTTTTCATCAACTCCTGCCATTTCCTCTAACTCCATTCATGCACACATTTCTGGAGGCACGCATTGCAGAAATGTCAATAGCCTGTGAAAGTAGGCACGTGTGTGCTTGTGAGCGGATCCTCTGGTTGTCGACAAAAACCGGCTGATCCACCACTACTGGTAGCCCCTTCCTGGACACTCTATCAGCCCGCTGTTCTCAGTCTTTGCTGGAAAAACTGCCGTTCTCCACAAGCTAGCTGCTAGCCCTGTCCCCCCCTTCGGTCCTGGGGTCCTTCTCCATTGCAGCTCCCACCCTCTGGAACTCTCTCCCAAAAAACATCAGAGGATCCCCCATACTCACTTCCTTCAAGAAATCCCTAAAAACTCATCTTTTCATCACCGCCTACAACCACTGACTGACATCCTCTTCCCTTGACACTATTTCTATTTTGTATTGTTCTCTTAGTTTTTGCTTAGTTTTTTGTTGTTGTTTCCTGTCAAAGCGTCTTTGAGTATTTAGAAAAGCGCTATATAAATCTAATTTATTATTATTATTAAGTGTGTTTGTGTGTCATGCTCTTTCGCAGCAGTCCATCCATCCAGCCTGATTAACTCCTGTTGCCCGCGGCGATTCATTAATGACCCATTTGCTTAATTGCACAGAGTTAGCAGGACAAAGGCACAGAGGCAGTACCTGGGGGAGCAGAGTGGGGGGAACAGGGTGTTTGTGTTTGGATTTAGACCAACAGTAGAAAGCAAGAGAATCTGAGGCTGGAAAATCTAAAATAGATGTAAATCTAAAATAGATGTAAATCTAAAATAGATGTAAAAATCATGTGGAGAAGTCTCAGGCTCTTGCTCTTTGTCTTTTCTTTCTGAAATTACGTTTTCCTGTCATGTTATGTTTTTGTGTCACCATGCATTGTCAGTATGGCTTCACGTACGTGTCCAACAATGACACAACAGAAGCTGCAGGTCTGTCTCTGTGTCTCTTTCTGTGTCATTGTGCTGAATCTGCTTTCCTGAACGCAGTGCGCATTGTCGACAGTCACCCCGTTCACTCCGGCCATCTGTCGCAGGCCTGCCTGGGCTTCCCTACACAGTTTGTCCACAAGCTGTGGCTGCCATTTGGTTCCCCAATAAAAGTCACTTGAAGGTTTGTCCTAATTTTTTGCACACCAAGGGTCAGAGCTGGGATATTGACCAACTTCAGCTAGATGAAAAAAAAAAGAAAAGAAAATGTCACTAAAATTAGAGCAGATTAGAGGCCCAGGGAGTGGTACTCTTCAGTGTGCACAAGCTATTGTTTTCATCATTCTCATATTTATATATTATGTATTTCATACTAGAATAGGCAACAAGAAGAAGGGAGGAACTAATAGGAGAGCTTTCTGAAAGAGAGCTCTAGGAACTGTTGGAGCCCTCCCCCCTTTTTATTGATTCCACACTGCAGGAACTATTTTAGTTCCTAGAACCCTTTTTAGAGGAACCTTTTGAGCTCCTGCTTCAGAGTAGGTACCATGGCGGTACGAATTTGATTTGAAGGAAACGTTAAACATTAGAATTATTAGCATTTGTTAATCAGAGTGTATATGTAATGAAGTCACAATAATCCTGTTTAATGTTAAACTGTGAACAAAAAAGATAAAGACTCTATATAGGAGCCATATTGTGTATTTTTAACTCTGTTGGTTGGTTGGTTGCCATGTTTCAGCCCTTATATGTTATATGTTTTATGTATTGTCTATGCAGCAATTTCCCAGTATCCGAGACAAATTTCAAACAGACAAATAAACCTTGACCTTAATGTGGGTTTGATATAGTTTCCGGTAATTTGCAGCGGGCCTTGTTTTATCTCATATTTTTACCTGTGCATTGGTGGGGCGGGAGGCTAGACAGAGAGGGTGAGTGGGTTTGAATATTTTCTCTTGACTGTCATTGTTATCTTTATCGTCATCGTCATCATCGTATTAATCATCATCTTTTGCACGTTTTGTTTAACAAATCAACAAACTTAAAGTCCCCATGGTGTGCAGTTCTCAGGGAACTCCCTCGTGGATAGTTCCTCTTCAAAAAGTTCTCAGAACTGTTCGGTCCAAAAACACCCAATATTATACTTAACTATTTTGAGTATTCACTGTTCCTCCACTTTCTCTGATGATGAATATAGTACAGTGTGCATCAGTATATAATCAATGTTTACCTTCATAAGTAAACCCCCACTGCTAGATGAGGAAAGTGTAAGGGATAGTTTGTTTTTTGTAGTTCCTCTGTATCTCTCCGGTGTGTGTATTCTGTGTCTGCGTTTCCCTCAGCAGTCCCTCGCAGGTTTCTCTGAATTTATATTCATGCCAAGTCACCAGGCTGGAGTTGGTAATGTCTGCTCGCTTATGTTTGTTTATACAGAACAGGCCGCTTTTATAAAAATGTGGAATAATATAGAATGTGGATAGAAATGGGGAGGATGATACTGTAATAGCAGAAGAATGCAAGGAGGCTTCAGATCTAATAAAACCTAGAGGACAAGTAAGCACAGAGGTACAGTTGAAATGTCAGGAAAGAAGACGGGACACAAATCAAAGTATTCTCAGAGAGGACTGTCCTAAATGTAGAGTATATAAATGTCAGCTCCATGTACTAGATCATCAAAATTACACAAAAAAAAGTCTCATCAACATGTGCTTCTCGTCATCATAAAAATAGAAAATTAGATATTTCTGTGATAAGACCTATCTCTGTTTACATGTCTTCTCTTTCTCCAGCCAAAGTGTTTTTATTCACTCCATTTATCACTCCGTGTAGAAAAGCTTTTATTATTATGTTCCGCCTTTTATACTATTTTTAGGTATTTCCTTTTCATGCTGTAATTAATTTTTATAAAGATCAGGCGCTCATGCTAAAGAAATTAAGGTCCTGACCTGAAGGGGCGGAGGAAGGAGAGAGGGTCGGGGGAGGAGTGCTACATTTGTACACGCTGGTTGATTCAGCCCCTGCATTGTTAAAATCAATAAAAACAATGTTAAAAAGAGGAAAAGTTACTTTTCATTTGAATGAACCAGCTGGTGTGTATTAGAAGTCATTTTCATTTAGATAATATGAAAATTTTTGCTCCGGGCTTGAGTCGGTTGATCATCAGTTTTTTTTTTTTTTTTATGACTTCATGACGATGTTTCTCCTTACCATCATATCTTGTTTATGGAAACAGCATTATCATCATATTTGATCCTTGTGACTTTATGAAGTGCAATAATATTTGGCACACAAACAGTCACAGATAAGCAGCAAGCAGGAAACTAAAGCCTGAGAGATAAAAACTTCATCAACTACTTTGTGCATTTTTTTTAACTTAACTCTGTAAGATTTCAGTTACAACTTTTGTGCTAATCAGTGCAAAGTAGACTTCAAACCAAAGTTACTGTCTAAACATGGATGCAGCTAAAAAATAACTAAACAACATCAATGTTAGTTGATCTGCCAGACAGAGTGTAGCTGGTCTGTTAGCAATAAGGATCCTATGGAAACTATACATTCTCAGCACGGAGTGTTTTTTTTTTTTTTAACTTTGCCAGAATATATATCTTAAAGGGACTCTTCACCCTCCTTTTTTATGCTTATATAACAGTATCATAAAGAGTGGGCGGGGCTTCTGGGCTGACTAAAGGTTCCTTGGGTTCATTTATCTTTATCTTACTTCCCCTTCATCACACTATCAGTACACTAAAATATTTTATAATTTGCTTGTTTTTTTTTTTTAAACAATATTTTTAAGTAATTTTTTTTGTCTATTTGAACTAAACATGAGGCCTTTTTGTAGCTCTTTAGTTTTTGTTTCAAATGTCCGCAGTGAACTTGTGTTGTTCGAAAAAACAAAAGGTGTTGTTGTATCAGGAGGAGAATGGAAGGCTTTGTCCTGACTTTCTATATGTGCAGGCATGAGTTACATCCTAGTGAAGCTTCCTTTGTCCAAGCAACGGGATAGCTGCTCTGTGACTGAGCTGAGGCCAGAGCGGGGGATGGGTGGAGGGAGGCTTGCAAAGTTGAAGCTTGGAAACGGATACTAGTCCCCGGCTTCAGGTGGGGTCATCTAGAAAAGCATGTGACGCAGCGTAAACAAAGAGGATCTTGGCCTCAGGCTGGAAGAGGATTGTTACGCAGATGAGACAAAAAGAGGGACTCACTTGACAAAGTTTGTTTGTGTTCAGATTTTCTCCAACCACAGCCGCAACTCTTTGTGAGAGTTTCCTGTGTGGTCTAGACTGAGCATGGATTTGTGGTTAAGGTGAGGTATGGCACCAGGGGAATAGCATGCAGTTGGTGTATGATGTCAGTAGAGGTGACACCATTCTGAAGAAGAAGCTCTTTACAAATGGTTTACAACGATTCCATTTATTAAAGATTAATGCATCAGGAAGACTGAGCGCATATTTTCTGGAAAATGCCCGAGAGCTTCTGGACCACAACCGATTTATTAACAACATGAGTGTTTACAACTGCAGGCTTGAGGAATTGTGGTAAAAACCATTATCAATGACTCATTAACGTATATAGCTGCAGACGTGATGGCTTTTTAAGAAATGAGAAGCCAGTAAACACACCATCACTTCCACAGTTGGAAATGTCAGGGCAACCAGCTGAGACCCAAGGATGTCCCTGTTCCCTGAAAAGAAATAAACAGCTTCATGTATTCAAACTCCTTAAAGGAAGAATATGCAACTTTTTGATCCAGTAGATGTCGCCCTTGAGCACCAGCATGAAACCAAAACAACTCGTACTGCATTGTTGTGTTAGCATGCTAATGCTAGCGATCTTTAGTTTGCTCGTATCTTCACACTGCATGTAAATTTACACAAAATGACCGTGATCTAAAAACGTTTAAGTGACATTCAAATAAGCAGTGAGTACAGTATGTTGTTCTTCTTTCTCTAGTCCCTCAATTAAACAACTTTTATACGCAAGGGGATGAGCCTGCTGGCTGTCTCGACAATGTAAACAAAGTGTAGCTATGGCTAGGAAAGCTCGGAAAGCATCACAGACAGTGGGACTCGGGTGTCACACCCATTGTAGACAGTCATGACTCACAGAGTTATTTTCAGAGGATATACTTGATTTCTATTATATTTAAGTGTGAAGAATCACGTATTCTTCCTTTAAAGAACGGAGATTTAATGTCTGACTGAGCTGCACAGATGCAGCAAGGGGGCAACGACTGTAAAGTTAAGCCAACTAAAAATAACAGCAACATTTAGCAACTTCGCTAAATATTTAGAATCATAACATGTACTTTTAACATTTAGATATAACATTTATATAGCTAAATGTGGAGAAATGTTTCTGCTTATTATTAAGTGTTAAGTGTAAATCGACGCCCAATATGCAGTGTGGCAGATTTAGTTACATTTAGACATGGACAGGCCAGCTGCTCTTTTTCTATTCATAAAAAAAAGGTGCTCTTGTCTATATTATTCATATACTGGCAGGTAGCCAATCTTTATTAAATACTTCTAATTTACAGCTGATTGGACCGCCGTCAAACACAAATATTTTGCTGGAGCTTCCCTCTCAGTCATTTTTAGAAGCTGTCCACTAGCCTATTGTTTAGAATTGCAGTTGAAGTCAGATGATACATTAAAGAGCACAAAAGTACACCTGCTGAAGAGCATGGTTGCTTTTCCCGTGTGAAACCCACGTTAATGCAGGGCCTTCTGCCTCGCTGTCCATATTTTTGTGTCCCTCATGATGTGCTGAGTGAAGTTTAGAGTTTGCTCCCCTTCACTCCAGAGTTCTCAGCCAGCGCATGAGGCAAAGCCTCGAAGGCTTTAACAAATGTTTTGATGGCGTACTGCTCCAGACCAGAGCAAGACTCTTCATACGGGCTGATCTGTTTGGCCGGCTCGATCATAGTGGCTCCTGCTCCGGGTACCAGACGTTTGTCCCTGACCAGAACCTTGAAGGTTTTTGACTCCATCATCTGCAGCCCTTGTCATGTGGTCCATCAGGTTGTCTGTGGAGCCTCTGATCACGACTGTCGAGATGGCGCCCGTGTAGTCTATGTACTTCATCAAAGAAGTTGACATTGTTTTAAGTTATGTAAAGTTGGTTAGGCACGCACGTTAGTTATGTCAGTTATGTTAGTTATGTGAACACATGTTCAAAAGTTATGTAACTGCCTGCCTACATAAGAACATTTAAATCCAAACCCTGACCCTATTTTCTCGACATAACCAATTAGTTTGAAGCCTTGAAATAACAAAACTTTTTTTTAAAAGTTTATCTCAACATTGATTATTGTTGAAAACTCATCAAGTGTGACCTTTTGTGAAGAAAACTTTTCATTGAAGTCTAAGCAGATTTATTATTGCTAGAGTGGCCACTTAATTTTTTTCAGGCTTATCCTAAGAAAGGCTCACTTGACCTGTATGTACAAACTGAACACTAGAGTAGTTCCTATGTTGTCATATTTTAGAGCAAAGGGGCGCTCATGACTCTTTTTCAGAGAGCAAATGGTTTCACAAAATGTCAGAGTATTCCTCAGACTGTACCTACAATGACAAAGCAAAGCTAGAGGGATGTACGTGAGCATTAGTATTTGTTAATCAATAACCATGGTGGTTAATTTGAACTTTTATACCCGTTGCATAATCAGTGCCTTACTGGAAAACGATACTCGTCTAGTTAAGACACACACAATGTACATAGATGAAACAGCCTCACACACACACACATTCCCTCAATTGATCCTCCTTGTAAATAAATGTAATTTACAGCCATTGAGCTGAACGGGCCCTCAGAGTTCAGGCACGGCAAACTCGACTAAATCAACCCTGACTCCAACAACAAATCTAACAGCAGGCTGGTCATCGAGGAACTGTGAGCAATACTGGATCAATGAGAAGGGAAACAACAGATAGAGAGAGAGATGTAGCTCTAAGAGAGGAGGAGGGATACTCCTCTTTTACCTACATGCATGAATTCACACACACACACACACACACACACACACACACACACACCCACAATATACAGTGTCTTATCTACAGCCTGAGGGAGTCAGTGAGAGTCAGGGAGGTACCCCACACAGAAATAGTCGCCATGGCTCTCCACGCCTCTTGATTGCTGCTTTAGATCTCTGCAGGTGAAGGACAACATTGTTCAGGGGTTTTGTGGGAAACCCCGCTTCTACCCCACAGTGGTACCTCACATTTGCATTTCCTGAACTCATATCGCTCTGCACTGAATTCCCGTCGGAGAAGATCCTTGGACTCATTATACATATTTTGATGTGGAAACCTTTTCCTGAGGGATTCATATACGTTGATTGGCTTTAATTATGTGTGTGTGTGTGCATTTCACATATAATGAGCCAATGTGTGTGACCGTCCATGTGAAGTGATGTGTGACACTGGTAACTGCAGGCTATGATGGGATATTTTTCCTTGTGGGTGACTGAGCGAACACGTCATTCTCTTCAGGCTTTTATTTTCTTGCCCCTTCAGTCAGGTTGTCGGTGTGTATATATGTGTGTTGTGTGTGTGTGTGTGTGTGTGTGTGTGAGAGTGTGTGTGTATGATGTGTCATGTGTGCTTGTATGGCTGCGTGTGTGTGTGTGTATGATGTATTATGTGTGCTTGTATGGTGTGTGTGTGTTTGTGTGGAGGGTTAAGAAATGGGCCTGTCAGAAGTGAATGATCAGACTAATCAGGTGGAACACTGCAGACAGCAGGATTAAGACACAGGAGAGAGAAAGCCCGAATATAGCCAGGGTCAACACACGTCTCACGCTAGGGGAGTGTGTGCGTGTGTGTGCGCACTGTAGAGCCAGTCTTGTGATGCCCCATGATAGGCCTTTTTTTTTCTTTTTTTTTCATGTAATTGCTTTACTGTGTTATGACGTGTGAGTCAGAAAATCCATCATCAACATCTCAAAACCTTTTTTTTCTTTGTGAGGAGTCAGGTGGGAGTTTACACACACACACACAGACAGACACACACACACACACACACACACACACACACACACACACACACACATCCAACTACAAATCTACAGCAACACTGACATCGAGCACAATCAACCTTTTAAGTAGGACACCCATGCCAATTAACAAACAAAGCTGCTCCTTTAAAGACAATCCCTTTACCAGCAGGCCTTAATTGCATTTGCTTGCTAAGTGGAATTACTTTTTTCTGGAATAAAGCCTGACACATTGTTTACCTCCCATAACAACCAACGCATTCAACATAAATGAACCTTACAAGCCTAAACGGATAGATCATCAGCCCAGAAGACAACAGCCTGTGTTTATCTGCCTCATCTATCCATTTAGTGATCCAATCACTGATAAATGTACATTCTCTCGTACGGACACACATATCCGGCTTTCGTTGGTTTCTTATTAGACAGAATAAAAAACAATAAATATTAATGGCCACTCTATTAGAAGATAATGCTCTCATTCATAATCATCCATTAATGTTTGTTTACACAATTTGATTAGACCATAACCCCAGCAAAGGCACATCATGCACTTCCTCGACGTTGTTTACAATGGAGGAATACTGAAAGTGTGGAAGCTAATTAAACTGAAAGTTGGATACGTCCCATTAAAGTTTACTCACATTTGCTGCTATTTGGCAATAAACTGCTCTAGGACCGGGACAAAATATCAATACGGGAATTTATCGCTGTCTTGACTGGTGTGAAACATTCATCCAATCACTGGGGCCAAATTTGCATTTTTTTATTTTTTTTAAAGATATGGCACTCTAAAATGATTAGCCTGCCAATTTTACTCACTGCGTCAGTACTTCATGACTCCTTGCTGTGGCGCTAATGACATGAATGAGGGTAAAATGAACAGAAGCCTCTTGGCCAAAGAACAAATTGTCAGCGGGATAAAGATAGACGACAACAGCTGGATAATGTTGGAGAGCGGTGAAGAGAAGTGAAAGAAAGAAGCATGACAAGAGGTGAAACTGAGCCTCAATTGCAGTTGACAAAAGTCGCATTACACGAATCCTGCACTTTACAATATTAGGAGCATCCTCAGTTAATCAGTTAATCAGATATAATGTGTTTAAAATGTTTAATCCATTGTTTATGTTTACCGTAATGCACCAGAAACAGACACACTCCTTCTTTGTACAAATCCATTTTACAACAAATTCTAACTTTAAGTCTGATTCCGATCAGTAGCATGTGACAAAGACGCTCATGACACCACCAGATCTAACCTTTGTCATATTTCACATCATGTTGTTATAATACATCTCATTACATTTTCAATCAGAGTTGCACAGCATTGTCAAACGGTGTGAATCCAATTTTCCCCCTCTTTCCCCCAAGGTTTTTCTCATATTTCTCCTCTTATTTCCATCGCGCGTGTTCCTCCCTCTCCTCCTCACTCTCTGCCGTCCCTCCAGTGCTGCTCTAATTAAACACGGGGTCGTTCAGAGTGGTGGTACAGAGTCTTCCAGCCGAGCAGAGGAGAAAGGCTCTAATTCCAGCTCTCAGGATGGAACTCTGACACACAATGGCCCTGCCATCCTCTCTGCCCCCCCATAGACTCCCATCTGAAAGCCCTCTCCTCAGGCAGCTTTTTAATAGGCCTCCCCTCAACCAGCACACACACCCACCCACACATATAAACACACATGCATAAGCACACGCAAAAACACGTGCACCTCTGCAGTAACATACATATACAAAGTACACACAGACTCACAAGACATTGGCCCCCTGTGTGTGTGTGTGTGTGTGTGTGTGTGTGTGTGTGTGTGTGTGTGTGTGTGTGTGTGTGTGTGTGTGTGTGTGTGTGTGTGTGTGTGTGTGTGTGTGTGTGTGTGTGTGTGTGTGTGTGTGTGTGTGTGTGTGTGTGTCTGTCTGTCTTGTGCTGTAGCTCACACTGCTCTGGGCTTTTTGAAGTGCTCCTTAGGCCAGGCGACAGCCTTTTTACTTTCTGGCTCATGCAGAGCAGCGACCGCTATGCTAGGGCTAGAGCTCTGACCAACCTGTATTGTAAGAGGAGCACTCAAGAGCAGACTGTTGAGGACCAAAGGTTCTTTTGGCCATTTTCTCAACATGATGTGGATTTTAAAAGCACTTCACGCAAACTGATTTAACACAAAAAGGAATTGTAAAAAGCAGGTTGTTCTGCCTAGATACAGTGTCACTGTGCTGAAACTGTATTTCGATTGACAATTTCTGTCAGAAAAGTCAATCCAAGTTTAGGATGGTCATCACGTCCAATTAGGCTAGTATTGTTGTATGATTTAGGTAGCCTTATACTGTATATGTAGCCATTTTCACATATGCACTCCTGAAAATATATAGATAATTTCAGAAAGGACCGCTCTGGATAGTCTCCTGACCTGGCTGTTCACATATGCTCCTCACAGCGGGAGACTATCCCTGTCAAACAGGAGGGGGTCTCCTGAAAAAGCTGACGAAGCAACAGGGGCCGCTATACGATGCTATAATGAGAATATTTGCCTTTGTGCTATGTGTAGTCCAACGGAATCAGGCTATCAAAAAAAGAACGGAGAACAACATTCTAATGAACAGAAAACACTATGCAGCCGTTTAATTACGAGCACAGAGATCGTAGTGGTCGCATGCAGACACTATGCACCGTGCAGCAGTCACAAGATAGAAATGTCACTCCCCCCTCCTATTGGCTCGAGCTGAAGTTTCCAGATGATATCCTGCTGCGTTCTCACATCAGCTCACTCGGACTTGCTGCAGAAAAGCATTTAGGGGTCTGGCAGGAGAAACTCCGGGTAAAGTCTGAGTGAAAAATGTGGTTGTTTGCGTTCACATGTACAGCTCCGGGAAATATTCTGAGTTTTTCAGGAGTTTTCTGCAAGTGTGAAAGCTCTGTTCATCCCAAAAATTATTTCAAACTCAAATGTGTTTATCAAATTCATGCAGTTGTCCATGTGACACCAAGGTTATTTGGGGGGGGGGGGGGTGGATTTGTGGCAGAATAAACCAAAAAATAATAATCTTGCAATGTTTTATTTTCTATAATGAAAAAATGCCACTTAAACAAAAAGTTGATCTTACTAACAAGAAAGGTCAAAGCCTCATATAGCGCCACGCTGTGCCGTTAACCTCGTCTGTCTAAAAGCTTTTAAAGGCCAAAGCTGGACCATTTTACTGGCAGACATTTTGTTTCACCGAACATGGAAACTTAGTTTTAATACGTGCAGGTGTAAATAGTCACAAGAGCAGCGTAAGTGTGTTAAACTGCGGAAAGTAGTCCTAGAAAAAAAAAATCAGCTCCTTTAAGTTATTTTTTAAACCAAGTCATGTTTAATAAAAAGTAAAATACACATGTGGCACTTTGCAAAGGTTTTCATCTTCATTAGTAAGCCATAGTTTCATTCCTTAATGTCCCAAACAGAGCTATGAGGTGGATACACTTTTTTATGAGTTAAGGTCAGGTTTACTGTAAACTCCATGAACAGTAAGTTATGAAATATGTGTTCATAGCGACTTTATATCCAGAGAGATGAAACAGATTGAAATCTTCTTTTAGGTCCTGTGTGGGTATGTGCTGATGGGGAGGGGGTGGTGCTAAGCTGTATCCTGTGAGCTCAGGGTATTGGATGCTTGTTGAGTTGTTTTTGCCCTGAATGATAATTCTGCCTGTTGGAAAGACTAGGGGTTGTTGTGCAACATCTTGGCACTCATCTCTTCCCTCCTTTCCGTGCCATCTTCTCCCCTCCGTCACTCTCTGTCCTCAGTCCTCTTTTTCCTTACAGCTACCCTCCTTCAATCCTCTGCTCCGCTCGCTCCGAGACTGGAGAAGCGCCTTAACAACACAAAGAGACAGTATTCAACAAGGATGGGACGAGACACAGAGGGCTCATTAGCTCAGTGTGACGCCCATTACGTATTGATCTAGAGGCTGTGGAGGACAGCGAGGCCAGGTTTATGTTTGTATCAGTGCAGTGGAAAACGTGGGACAACAAGAGGGAAAAAAAGTTCTTTGCTATGTTGGCCTATAGGTGTTTGATCTGATTTCTCCTCAGTATACATGGTTGGTTGGCAGATAACTGTGGAGTAGAGACAGAAAATTGGGCCGCTGATACTACAGCAGCCTGCTTGTGAAATCTCTCTAGGCTGATGTGCACGGACTATAAGCCCATTGATCTGTTGGGAGAATTAATTTGCTCTGGCACTAATGCAGGACGGGGCTAACTTCATGTTGTTAGCCAACGTCAGATCCAAGCTATGTTCAATTAAGCTGCGTAACAAAGGCAGAGTGCTGCACTTAAAACTGCCGTGCATAATCGGAACCATGGGACAGAGTTACATCTGAGTACTTTTTGTAATTCATGTGGTCTTTTTTAAGTAAGGATGTGCTCTGATCTGTTATTTATGTGTAATCGTCTCACTCTGACTTGAACCACAATTAAAAGGGCTCTTTGTTTTGTGAAGGAAATATTGCTGCATATGGTGTAAGATTTTGATAATTATTACAGCATCCTGCTCAATTTGCCGCAGTGTTTGCTCCAGGGTTAATCAAGGGTCTATTTGTGTTTATTTGTGCTGCGGGGGCTTTCCCAGGCTCATTCCTCTGCAGGTGACGAGGGCACCTTTGGCCCAGATGTGCACGTTCGTGTCACCCCTCAGGGATAGGTGTGTGTGTGTGTGTGTGTGTGTGTGTGTGTGTGTGTCGGGGTGTGTCTCCAGGTGAGTGTCTGGGAAGATGTGATTTTTCAATGACAAAGCACCGTAATAGCAGGCTACGCTTTAGTCATAAAGCAATTGGGGATAATCCACTGGTTTACCAACAAAGCTCCCAGAACACCCACACTGTAAACGGCCTGGGTCAGGGCTTCATCGGGGGGAATAAAGAGAGAGGGAAGTAACAGAACAGAAGACAGAAAAGAAAATAGAGTGGTTTTTAACACAGACGAAGAGGGTTTGTAATTATGAAACCATCAGACAGGAAATTTGTGGTGATAATGTCTAACTTATACACGTGAAAAACCTCATAAAAAGAGTTGTTTGCAGTCTCAGTCGATGAATGCTCACTCGATAGGCTTGCTGAAACTTGCACAACTCCCCGTCCTCGTTCTTCAGAACACACACTTTTCTCACACACGTTCAAGCGTATGCCCTGGTGAGCAGATGAAATGTGACAGATAAGTACGTTTACCTGCAGGTGTTTGAGCAGGGTCTGTGCATCTTAAGGAACGACATCGGACAGATATTCATCTCCCTGCTGCTTTTAACACTCTATCTCTGTCTCTGGATGCTTTCTCTCCAGCCACCCTGTTGATGCCATGCATGGCAATTCCTAATGACACAAATCTTGATTTAGCACCTTGTCACTTTGATTTTCAAACTTATAAAAAGCCAAAGATGGCGTTAGCCCCTCTTTAACCCTTGCACTCCACATGCTCCTATGGGATTTGGTCACAAAGTGCTGACTGTGCCAACATTTTGGGGAAAAGCTCACAGGTTTATTTTCTGACATATTTTCCAGCTGTGGGTGGTTCCTCTGAAGGTGATAACAAAGATATCTGCAGGCTGCCAAGAATAATAAAATATTTGCCTGAGCAAAATCCTCTAAGTTCAGCTGTAGTCCTGATTGATTCTGTTCTTGTCTCTATTCGATGTTGAATGCACCATCCTGGCAGAATTAGGCAGCAGACTTTTTGTACCTTTTTAGAATTAACAAAAGAAATTAGTTAAACCAATTACAGATTTTTTCCCCCATAGGGTTTCAAAGACTTTATTATGTGGCTAACTCGGACACAAGTAGCTCATTTTCACTTCACGGTACGACTGTGCTTGACTCAAATCAGTCTGCTGTTGGTACCAAGCAGCATGCTGAAGTGTTGAAACATTAAGTTAATCTGGAGGTGCCAAAAAACTGCAGTTCCTCAAGTGTCAACATGAAGCTGGTTGTAACAATCTGGGAATTTCTCTTTGGCCCTATGTTAAAAAGCCCAGTTTTACAGTATGGTGCTCAAAAACAGTCTCTTATTTCATTATCTCTAAAAATGTATTTAGGATGGATTTTTAGTTAGGCCAAAAGTTTTCTTTTTTAGTAATTTTTATAGGTGTGACAGATTAGACTGACAGGTGGGCCCACCTGAACTCCACCTCTATACCTGTTTCTGGAGAAGCAGAAAGTTAGTTGGAGTCAGTGTTTGCATAATGGTGACTGCCATCATTTGGCTTCATAGCACCTCCTCAGAAACAAATGAGTGACATCACTGACATTATGTTTCATACAGTCTATGGTTGGTACCTATAACTTTTACTGACAATGTCTCCCACTGCATTATAGTAACACATCAATGCAGGCAATATTCTTAAATGCTGTCATGGCAATGTGAAATTACCTTCAACATAAAACACAACTGAAATCTTCGCGTCTTTAATTAATCACTTCCATTTATTTCAACTCTAAAGGCTCTAAATATGTCTAAGTATGATAGAGTGTTTTGTTTTTTTAACTTGAGGCATCAGGCCAACTTTGACTGGACTGCAAGAATATGCAGTAAACAGATCTGACGAGTTACAAATTGACTTTCTACATTATAAATACTTTAAAAACCCTTGTCCTTGTTGCCTCAGCACAATTACATCCATAGTGAACCAATTCCATAATTTTGCTAAATAACAATGTTGCTGTAGAAAACACAGGTTGTAGTGCAGATGAAACCATAAAAAGAGGTTGTCATGTCTTTTCTTGAGGTTAACCGGGAGCAAAGCAGCCTTTCACTTCATGAAATCTTAGAAGCTGTTACATAATAAACAACTGAATAAAAATCTCTGCGGCCTCTCTCTCTCTGTCTCTCTGTCTCTCTCTCTCCGGCCATCCCTCTAACTTTGTTGATTGTTAAGCTTGACTTTTTGAGCTTGTCTTTTTTTTCTTTTCATTACTCGAATGTATATCTCTACTCATAAAGGAATAAGAAAAAGTAGACCCTATACCTGTCAGCACTTCCCTTCCTCGTATTTCTACAATCCCCTTCTCTTCTTTGCGTTTCCTTGCCTGCCTTTTAAGTCACTTTTCAAAGCAATGTGTGCCATTAGCCAACTGTCAATGTGAGGGTGCTTGGCACATGGATTAGACTTTGATGGCTTTCCCCCGACTGCAGAGGCTGAAGTGCGAAAGCGTCAAACTTTTTTTTTTTCCAATCCCACTCAGAGAAATTTTCGGCTTCTTCCCTGTCATTAATTCCACTTTCAAATGAAGCATTACCCGGACACTCTGTCAGACTTTAATGCATCAGAGAGAGCAAATGTACTTGCTAAAGCCCACAAAGAAGCCCTTTTAAGCACCTTTCCATGACTGAGGCTCGTAAATGTAATTGCTGGTTTCACCTCCGGGCTTTTAAGAAAAGAGGACAGGAAGGAGTACAGATGGACGATTTTCAGTCTAATCACTATCCTTAAATTTCTAAAGAGACGCTGACGAGAAACGGACCAGATCACTCTCTCTATGGTTGTATGTACTATGTGTGTTCCTGTGTGTGTTGGTTTGGTTCTTCTGTGTTTTGTGTGCATGATGCAGTTTCCAAGCACAATTTAATCTACTCTCATATTAAGCAATTTACTTTCATCTTCCTCAATCGAGATGGGTGACCTTGTTCCACTTACACTTAACCAAGAGATGTTTTTTTTTAGCATCTGCTTCCTCTGCCGCTTGTGAAGTGGGATAAACACACAGACGCATGCACGGACACACAAAGACATGTCTGCATGACAACAAACGCATGCTTTTTGTCTGGGAACAGTCGATGCTGGTAATGAGTCTAAGTGTGGCCAGGCGGACGAAGCAGTGAATGAAACAGCTACAGAATCACTGGCTGTGTTTGATTTGCCTCCACTAATTCAAAGAGACCATCTGATAAATTGAGAGGATGGGATGTACATCAGAATAGTAAGAGGCGCCTCTTTGTTGCTCCTCATTCCCAACCAAATCACACCCCAACCCCCGTTAGAACACCCAGAGGGGAGAATGTTCCCCTTGTGTGTGTGTGTGTGTGTGTGTGTGTGTGTGTGTGTGTGTGTGTGTGTGTGTGTGTGTGTGTGTGTGTGTGTGTGTGTGTGTGTGTGTGTGTGTGTGTGTGTGTGTGTGTGTGTGTGTGTGTGTGTGTGTGTGTGTGTGTGTGTGTGTTAGAGAGGGAGAAAGACAGAGCTGGGTTGCTAGGAGGTGTGAGTTTTCAGGAGGTCCTGCTGAAAGCAAATGAAGGAGCACTTGTGTCAACATTCTGACAGCAGCGATGAGCCACAAAGCCTCCTGGCCAAACAGCTAAAGGGCTGCATAACCCCGCTCCAAAAAAGCAGGAGCGGTGCTCTCCGAGCCCTCCTTCACTTCTTTTTTATGTGCAGACCAGTAAGATGGAACCATTTTTCCTTTCAGTCTCAATATTTGACTTGGAAAAGTTTCCATGGTCGTTGCTTTTAGCCTTTTTCAGGATGTTAACACTGAAATGTGAAAAAAAAACAAAAAAAAACGTTTACAATGGGGAGAACTTGTTTGTGATGTGATGATGTTTTTGACATCTTTGCTGTATTTGATAGATTGCTGTGGAGAGGCGCACAGGAAATGTAGAGAAGGAGAAAAAGTGGGGGTGACATGCAACAAAAGGTTCCTGGTGGGCTTCAGACTGAGATGTTGCTGTTGATATGTGAGATGTGGTTAGCCTTTTTAGGCTGCAAAGCCACTTTGAAATCTGTGTTTGTGACACATGCATCTGCATTTTACTTTCATGTTCTAACGCCAAATCTTTTTTTTCTTCTTCTGTAATCGTGTGAACGATACATGACAATTTATGTCTTTCTGAAACATAACAGGCGGGAAGTTTAATCTGTTCTGCTAATCGGAAACAGATACTAGTGACTTTCTTTCATCTAACCATCATCCCTTTTTCCCTTTGTTGCTGGCAGCTAATCTTATCACAGGCCCATCTGTGCGTAACACCATGCAATGGCTGTTTATGTTGCACGTCTCTTAAGCGTATGCATGTGCTTGTGTGTGTGTGTTAGCCCTTCCACAGCTCATTGGAGGCTCAGATCTCATGCCGTGAGCAGTAGTTAGTCCAGATGTTTGGTGGCTACAGGAACATACTACTTTGGAAACTTTCCCACAAGCTATCTGGTGTGGTTGACTCTTCGCTGGCCCCAAACTTCAAAACAACCCAGCTCTAAAAATAGTCTGAGGCTCTTAATCATTCTGCGGACTCTCGCTGTCTCTGATAGTCAAATCAGAGCTCAGCAAGGACACAAGCAGCATTTCCCCCAGACCAGTCATGATGTAGGGACAGAAAACATCTACCGGCTCTTAAGATGGTTACACAAAGGACCACGCATCTGAATTTGACAAAACATCCAACTTTAGACACATAAAAAAGGGAACCCAAGATTCAAAACAACCCTCAAAGACAGGCTCTTTCTGTGCCATAATGTTTTATTTCAACTATACATGCCGTGTTAAAAAAATCAACAAAAGATATCATGAAACAAAGACCATCATTATTATTTACACATTCACAGTACAATTTTACAACATATCTACACGCTCAAATACTCTGGAGGTCATATATACAGCTGGCCTTGCATCGCCATGTTGCACAGTATTAAAATCAAAAATTACATGACAAAATCTGGTTTATCTGCACACACACACACCAAGCTCAGACTGAAATATAAAGGCTTCAATTTGGATTGCAACAGAAAGACCCAGTTCATATTGCAATGTACAAGGCAGTTGAGCAGTGTGTGTTGGCTGTATGTTTGTGATGTCAGTGTGCATGTATCGAGTAGAAAAAAGAGCCCAAACACTGGTTAGATGACAGGCAGAAAGTCTTTACATACAATCATCACTTGTAAACAAAATGTGGCTTTGGGCTTAACAGGCAACTGACACTCGGATAGGATTGCAGATGCAGATATAATGAACCCAATGCTAAGAGATGTGATCCCCCAAGCGTCCCTACTGACCAATGGAAACAATTCCTGTCACTACAGATTCTGCATGACCGCCGCCCATGCCAACAGGCGGCTTTCACATGAACACTGTGTTGATACATTGGCTGTGGGCAGGATGTGCTGCGTTGAGCTGACTGCTCCACAGTACAAGGTCTAACCACCCTACATCCCACTGTCAAGAAAATACATTCACAGCATGGCACCTCTATGTGCTGGATTGACACCCATTCTTTCAACACCGACAGTAAAGGAGAAAATTGATCCATACTCATAATGAAGATTTTTTTTTTTTTGACTATCCTTCAGTAAAATTCAAAAGTGGAATGTTTTTCTGTTGTTTCCACATCACTCCAGTTTGGATTAGGTAGTGATTTTTCAACACATCCTGCTGATTTTGAATTATCTCATATAAAAAATGTGTATATAGTATATGACAATAACATACAGAGGACCAATTGACATTGCCAATATTATATAATGTACTAGTTTATTTTGTGAATAAGGCACACAATGCACAGATTCAGGTTCACTTGCCTAAAAATATTTATACTCCTTATTTATAGTATTTAATTATATACAGGATCTTGTCATTCCCAGCATGACTCGTTTGGACACATTGGTAATTGTTGTGTTGATTGTACACTGGCCACTCACGGGGGAAGCTGCACAGGGAACACAGGCTGCAGAAGACAGAGGTGTTATATCCACCATTTTGTTCTCGGGTCAGTATCATATACCTTTTAACAGGATTAATGCAGGGGGAATTTTCTCCTGTTCTTCTATTAGGGTTCACACAAGTTCAAACAGAAGTGCCCTGAAATGTTGAGTTCCTTTTAAATTGAGTTAAACCATTGGTGTTGCTTTAGTTTCAAATGAAAAATTCTTTAAATAACACAGTAAACGTTATAAAGGCAAATAATATGTTCAAAATTCCTTTATAGAATGAGAGGAGAACTGAATATGTTTTTACTAATACCATTGCTACATAAAGAAAGAAGTCTCTTGAACCACCAGCCTATTTCCTACAAGGGGGCAGTGGAGGTTAGAGGAGGTTTCAGTCCTGGAGAGAAGCATTCCCCCCCATGTTTCAGTCTTGACAGTGTGTTTGGTTGCTGAAAATTGAACATCTTGGCCTCTGTAATGTATCACACACACAAACACACACACACACACACACACACACACATCAAGGGCAACTGAGGTCTGGTAGAGAAGAAAACGTATCGAGGATACACCTTTTTCTGTAACCGTTAGCAGTAAATGTACTTAGTTAAATTTCCCAGTGAGATACAGAGTCCCTGTCCCAGTATAAACCCAGGATGAACAACTTCACTTCAGCCTAACTTTATTATAAAATCACAACAGAGTGGCAAAAGGCTTGGTTTCGGATGGATTTAAACAAGAGCAAAGTAGAGATTATATAGTTAAAATGGGAAACAGTGACTTAGGTCTTAGACGGATCTTCAGGTGCATCCTCTGGCATATGATACCATTCCTGGCAATCAAATATAAAGGCCTTATCTGTGTACTTCCTAAACACAAACCTGCATGCCAGACACATACGCACAGACGCACACACATTCATTTGCACTCTTTCTCTCTGTCAGCTTGCTGCTTCATACAGCTGTCCACAGTCGTATGTTTCTAAAGCAACAAGCACGTTTTCAAATTTTGAGTTCCCTCTCCTCTGCCCCCAACCATCTTGCAAGTGAAGGCATGGCCTACCTCTCCTCTTTGTTCAGTTCACATTAGTGGGAAGACAGTGCTCAAGGGCAGTGACAAATGAGACCCATTCTTCAAGTATTTCTCTGTTTTGACCCTCGTACAACACGCACTGGCGGGGCCCAGCGTCTGTGTCGTAAACCTCGTACCTAATATTGGAACAGGTGTCACCAAGCCCAGATACAACTTAGAACAGCGGATTAACTATTGTCCACTGTGTATATCCCATGGCTACCGAGACAATGGAGGGACATGGGGACGTAGGGAGCAAAAAAGCTCCAAGGAGTATCTTTGGCCACGTGTGATTTTCCCTTTTTAGAGTGAGTATATGTGCATTTCATTTAAAGGGGGAACAAACCTCAAGTCGATACACAAACACACACCAGGCCTACCCCGTCCAAAGCCCCCCTTCAAGCACTCGGGGCTATACGCTCACTCAGATAAGTTCATGTTCCTTTAATAACTGTACTTGTTGACCACTCGCATCTGTGGAGTTTGTGGTGAAAACCCATTGGGTTTAGGGGGCACATCTGGCTTTAGCGAAGGGGTCCTTTTAACCCCCGTGCGAGGGAGTGAACAATGCCCGTTGTAGCTGCCCTGTCGGGGTACAGAAGATGGGTGGGCAGAGTGCATTCCTGCCCCCATTACCCCGCTGTGGGAGTCAAGTCTGGAGGGGGGTGTTGGAGGCATGTAACCCCCTCTGTTCATACTGTGTTGGCGAGACACAGACACCCCCATTGTTACCCCATTTGGTGAGGTGGATAAGGAGTGCCTATGAGAGGCACTCCGTTGGAGTTGGTACCCCCCTCTGTGCCTCTCCAGTGTTCCCCCCATGCTCAGGCTGCCCGTGGGCGTGGTGGGAGTGGAGGGCAGAGGCACATCAACCCTCTTGGTGGGACTGTGCCTGGGTAAGGAGGAGGAGGGGGAGTACAGGGAAGCCTCGCGACTGGGCACCTTAGGGGGCATTTCAGTCAGTTCCTCCATGGGTTCCAGTGTGAGGTGTTGCCTAGGGCGGGGCCCTGATCCGTCTTGAAGAATGGCCTTAGGGGTGGCCACAGAGTCATTGAGATGTTTTAAAAGGTCATTTAGGGTATTCCTGGCATCCACAGACCTCTTCTGGTCTTTCCTACTTCCCTTAGAATCTGGGGTCTTTAACTTCCTTTCTGAAGAACGTGGCAGTGTATCATCCCCATCCTCAAAGTCAGGGTGATCATGTGTGGCATTAGGCAGGACAACCGCACTGGGTATGTGGGAGTGTCCCAGGGCGAGGTGAGGGAGGTTGGAGTTGGAGTTAGGAGGAACGGGAGAAGGAAGGAACTGAGGACTCTTTGCTGAGTTGGACTCCTTGCGAGGACCACCGGCCTTCCCCTGAGCCCTCTCCCACTGGTTTTTGATGGGCTGTAGTCCTTTCTGCTGAAGCACAGGAGTCGACTCAGGTGTAGGCAGGGCAGCAAGCTCTGGGGGCTGACAACCATCCCGCAGGATCATGGTCTTGGTGTCCCCATTGGGTGAGTTCAGGTCTTTACTGTTGCTCAGCAGGTTGGTGTACAGCTTGGGAGAATCAATGTTGGTCTGGTACTCCTAAGAATGAGACAACAACATCAGTAAGGTTAGACAGGTGTCACATCTTCAACAATTACTACCAACAAAAGGACGTGTGCAACTGAGCCGTTGCGATGGCTGTACCTTTACAGGGCTGTCAAAGAGACCATTTAGCTTGACGAAGCTTCCAGTAGAGTCTGAACAGGATGGCGCTGACTCTGCATCCTTGTGGACATTTCTTGGCTTACGGAGAAATGAGTCTCGGTAGCAGAAAACAATAAGACCAGCCAGAAGTGCACCCATGAGAAAAGCAGCAAACACACAGGTGATGAGGATGTTCATGTGGACCATCTGGTTGGTCTCACCTGCCTGGATATCCCACACACCTATAAAACATTAAAGCACTGTTTAAACCCCCGGTGAAAAGGGTCAAAATGCTCACTGAAGCATCCCCCTCCATCCAACAGCAGAAAATGTGCATGTTTGTGTGTGAAGACATTCATGCACACGTTTCTGCTTTTAACACATCTCCACATTGTTGTCTAGCACTTAACTACAAACATACTCTGACATTTTGTGATTTCTATTCCAGATGAAGAAGAAAAATGGTGAACATTGGCAGAAGCTGTTAGGTACCCACATCCATTTCACCATCTAAAAGAAGCAGTGAGCAGTTCTGTGTTAGTTCAGAAGGGAAGACTTCAAGTGTTGTCTTGAATCCCGTTCCAATAGAGGCTTTTTGTCATGCGTTGAAACAGTACCAGAAGGTTAGGAATGCATTCTTATCTGAAATAGAGAGCCAAATCGAACTGTTGCACAAGAGATCAACCAACGGGAAGTTTATTTCCAAGGACAGAGAAGCAGTGCTTGCTTTCCCGGTGTTCAGATGGCTAGAGTTCTACAGAGAGTTTGTTAGACACCACAGACATTGAAGGAGTTAGTCATACACCATGCAGCCACAATAGTGTTGTGGCAGGGCAGGCCCAGTCAATGATCTACCAGCCAGGGTAAATTGTTACTAAACCTAGAGTTAATAAATCTCTAGTGGCAGCGACATAATCTAAATCTAAAGAAAAGCTTAAAAGAAACAATAAGAGAACAGAAAGTAAAAGTTTTAGTGATTGGAAAGCCGAATTAATAATTCAGAAGTAAGAAAGAAAGAAAGAACACAAGGAAATAATATGTTTAAGGAAGTAAAACAATATTGAAATACAAATATTTTATGCATAGAAAAATTAATTATGTATCCAAATGTATATTCCAAAAAGAAAAACTTCATTAAAATGTGCTATATTATACAATGGGAATCCTAAATAGCTGCCATTGTGTGCCATGTGTTTGCATATGTGAGCTTATATGTGTGGATTCCCATTTGTGAGGCTTAGTGAGACTTGTTGGCAGCTATCAGATTGGGTTCAATGCAGCATGCTGGCTGCCTCCCTGCGGGCCTTACCCTCTTGGCCCCCTGGGAAAGAGTCTAAAGAATGGGAGGTGGCTGGGTCATCCTGCAGCACAAAGCCTGAGCCGTAGAGCTCTGGACCAGGCTCAGAGCTGGGGCTCTGAGTGGGTATGAGTACTGGGGGAAGTATGGGCCCACTGGGGTGGACAGTGACTGGCGGTGATGAAAACTCCATGTCTGTGGTGACAAACAAATTATTAACAAACTGCAGACGTGGGTAAAGCATTCTGTTATCCCCCTGGTTAGTAGGCATTGGCAATGGGTCATTTTATGGGTTAGTGTTTAAAAAATTATGAATAAACCTCACCCAAGTTAACCTTTATCAAAATATAGTGTTTTCACATTCACAGACCAATCAATACACTTCTTGTTTTTAGTTGAAGAGAATTTGGAACAGGAAATAAAGAGGATACTGATGTTCAAGGAGGAGTTGGTACACAACAGTAAGGATGCCAAGAGATGGAGAGTGGGCATGCAGAGAGGAGGGAGGAATCCAAACATGAAGTGATGAGTGAGAAGGAGGAAGTGAATATGTGCCTCCAAAAAAAGCACCAATGTCGCCCGATGGTTCTGGCTTTTGTGGCGATGGAAAATGAGGCAGGTGATTTGAGCATTCAGGAAGTGTTTGGGAGGAAAAGATGAAAAGTGACAGTGGCGTAGAAGACAGGGCTGGAGATGCTGAACTCAAGGAAAGAAACCATTTGAGTAAAAGATCAAACTAACCAGAGGTAGGGTCGCCATATGATTTGTAATCTGGCGCTGATGTAGTGCCCAAAAACGCTAAAGGAATTCAAAAGGACAAGAAATCAGCATAAGGGAATTCAGGAAGAAAAAAAAGTAAAGACTAAAATTCCCTAAGAGACACGAAGAGTGCAGTTTATTAGACTTAACAATAAAGATACAAAGCACTCGCTAGAAGTGTCCGTCTCTCACTGGAGTCACAGAAGGCCCTCTGGTTCTGATCGATACTGAGGTTCAGCCTGGGTCATGTTTAGTTGGTGCAAATGAAGGGACTGACTTTTTTTTTTTTAAGTTGAATGAGTTAAGGTAGATTTTCTAGACATCAGATATCTTCAAACCTCTACCACTTGCACCAGCTAGACATGGCCCTGAATTGTACATGTCCATGTTTCATAAGTTACAGGTGGCCATGTACTGTATGCAGATGTGTGTGTTAATACTGAACATAGACTTATGTAGGGGCAAGTTACTGGAGTGGTTACTGGTGTGAGTGTGCAGGCTCATGGTGTGTGTGGAGATGAGTGTGTGTCTCATTTGCGTGTGTGTCCATGTATGTGTGCATCTGTGTGTGTGTGTGTGTGTGTGTGTGTACGCGCTGCACGATAGACGACATGGCAATGGAGATGAGATACGTACCATGACAGTCTCCAAGGTGGCCGGTGTTTCCAGATTCAACATCCTGCTCATACCCAGTCCTGAAAAAAGAAGAGACAGATAGAAAGATGAATCCAACAGCTGCAGGAAGTCTTGTAATCGAGATTTCTCGTCTGTTATATTTGAACTTTTTTTTATTTTTTTTATTGGAGCTAAGGGCTTTAACTCACAAAACTCCAGGCAGAATCCTCTCACAGGCTCCATGAGGCCTCCAGCCACAGTAAGGGTCCCTTAATGCGATGCAAGACCTGGTGGCACACAAACACACCATCAAACCACCGGGTTTAATCGGTCTGGGAAGTGCTCTTTCAACACACGTGACTGACTGAACATTAACCACGACTCATAAGCTGAGCTGTTATCACTGCTTTTATGACATTTACTGAAAAACAAAACACTAAAGTCATAAACCTATGACTCTAAAAGTGCCGACGTGCACATTTGTGCGTCACTTACTTGTGGCAGGCAGAATGCCTTTCACAGCGGCTCAGGGGAATACGGATGACACAGCTCGAAAAGGCGACATACAGGCTGTGTGCGTCTTTATCCACGTGGAGGGAGAGGACACGCTTGTCATCCTCACGGTTAGACAGGCACCTGGGAAAAGGAAGCGAGAAACATGATCAGACGTTTACCAGATAAGTCTGTCTACTGTTTCAGTCTCAGTAGATTTAATCACTTGTTAGGTGGAGTAGGCACATAAAGCCTTTTCCACGCAGTTTAACAAGATTGTAACCTCTGACACGCTGCAGCGTTTGTATTCATATCCAAAAATAAACAGATATATAAAAAAAAAAAAAAATTGAAAAACTACACACATACTGTTCCGGCACAGAATGCAGACAGACAGGCACTGCCATCTGTGCCAGAAGGCTTCACTTTAAGAGTTGCTGACTCCTCGGCCAGAAAGCAGAATGGGAAGGGAAACAGAGGCAGACAGAGAGAGTGTGAAAAGTGTGCGTATCCCTACTTGGCCCTGTTGAAGACATCTATCTCTTCCAGAAGCAGGCTGTCATTCAGGGCCGCAGAGGAGGTCTTAGCCAAAACCTTGAGGACAACCCCTGACTCGGCCCCGATGAACACAACTGTGTGGTTCTTGTGAGGTCCCGCTTCATTGTCCACAGCCAGCGCTGTCAGTCTGTACCTACACGCACAGCAGAGGAGCATGTGTTACTCACAGCAGGGGTGCAAAATAGGAGAGGACATTTTGAATGCACAAATCACTCCGTCTGTTAAATGTATTGAAGGTCGCACTATTTTTTTCCAAACATATTTGCATTTAATATCACCATGATGACAGTTAGCCTACCCTGGGCATAGTAAGATATTGATATATGTGACGCATTGTCTAATACGAATTCATTCTCAATATTCTTTTCAATGCTTCCTGAAGTTTTCTGTTGCATTCAGATTTAGACAGTGTGCGTCAAATCCAAATCCTCCATTCAACTCATTTTTATTAGCCTTTTTATCCTTGAGGGCAACTTCTGATTAAACCACAATAACTTCTTGTGCGTTTCAGCTCGTGTGTCGAATGCTAATAAGTCACTTATCAAAAGGCACAAGTTCAAAAACTAAGTCAGTGCATCTCTATTGTGCCTCTCTGTTTACCTGACGCGGGTCTTAGTGAACCACGGCTCATCCCCGATAGAAGGCACGGCTGTGTCCATGAGAGGGTGGGACTTGATGAACTGCAGGGTATCGTCCGGGAACTCAATGGAGCTCTTAAGGGACGCAGCTGGACCGTGACCTGCACAGCACCCGGGCCTAAGATGGAGGGTGCACATGAGGGAAAGGCAAAAGGTCAGAGGTCAGGACATACGATCACACGCAGGGGAGTCAATATGACACGTATTGAGATGGATGAAAAGTGTAAAGAGAGGGTGGGGGGGGAGCAGGTGCCTATTAGGATCACAAAAAAGGGCCTCAGCTGGAAACATAAAATATACATATGCATGGTTATCCCCCATCAATGATTTACCGGCGTAATGAGGTCCTTTGTTGGACTTTGTGTTTTGGACAGAGGGCAGGCCTACAAATAAACGTGCTGACTGTAAACAGGTTAAATATGCAGCATGTCTAATTATCCCAAATTAATAATTCAATTATCAGCAGATGGTGAATGTGTGTGCTGGGTCAAAGCTAATAACTTGGTCTCGTACTAGTGGGAAAGATTTGATTTCACTGGGTTTAAGCTGGACAAAGAAGGGTTTGAAAAAGGGGACAAAATGACAAATGGTAAACACCTGTCGGCAGGCACCACCTCCTTTTCCCCCCCCCCTCTCATCTTTGACTCTTTAAAAGGTTTTGAATTTTGAAATATTGTGAGGGAAAGAGAAGTTTGATCCTCACCGAGGTTTGGGCAGCTTTTCCTCAGGAAATGGGGTCCACACAGAGTCTGGTGTCTTCTGCTCTTTGAAGCGGCCCCAGAATACTTTCTCTATGTCAGCCATGGAGAAGGCACACACTGCTGAACCGGGGATACTGTGAAGAAAACAAAAATGAATGTCATGTCCTTCTACATTTCATATTCCCTATCCTCTTCACTTGTGAACTCCTGAAAGCGTCTTCTGCTCACCTGTTCATCTGCGTGGTGAACACACCCACCACGGAGGGGACGCCATTGATGTCGATGATGTCAGTGATTGACTGAAGCACGTCAAAGTAGAAGAAAGAGTCCCCCGGCACCGAGCAGTTCAGCCTCGCCTTCACAAAGGACGTCCAGTGCTTCTCCAGCACCCGCTGTGACCCGCCGACATCGTTCTTACAGATGCGGGCCACGCGAGAATACACAACCTGCGAGGATGACAAGAGGCGGGAGGAAGAGTGAGGCAGCTGAGCGAACGTCACTAAAAAACACTTCAACATTATAAATAATGCATCTGTCCATCCGGTAGCAACGCAGCTACAACGCACACACTCATTTTTAACTGCGTGTGTGGAGATTTTTCAATCTGTTTGATTGCACATATAAGCCATGCTTTGAGTATAAATAAAGTGCGTGAAGCTGTTGGCTTCCACAGTTTTAATAATGTAACAGTGCAAACCTCCATCAGAGGCCAGGTGTCACCAGAGCATTAGCAGGGTTGAAATATTTATTAGCTTTGTGGCTGATGGAGGATTCTGGCTTCATGTGGTTCGGCCAGACCAGCTCAGGATGGTCAAATCTGACGCTGGCTTCAGACAGAGCATCCTAATGCCCCCCTCTGCATGTGTGTGTTTCACAGGAGGGGAGCCGAAACAGAGCGTGCAATCTCTCGAAGAGACAAATCCTCTCACTGTGTAATGGTTTTACATTAGTAGAAAATCCCCCTCAAACCCAGGCAGTCAAAATGTCTCATGTATTCTAATGCGATTCTGTCATTGCCTGAATGAGCCCCATTACCACTGGGACCTTTTGTGGCAGGAAAGCATGCACTGAGAAAGGTGTAAGCCCTTTTTTTTTTTTTTTTTGGTTAAAGTCAAGCATACTGTATCTGTGCGGAATACGTTGTGTTTTTTTAAACGGCAGGTGCACTGTCTTACCTTGCCCAGATTGCTATGCTCCACAGCAATCTCTCGGTAGAAAAAGTACACGTAATTCCCGTACTCCGCTGCGTGCAGGAAATGAGGTTCTGAGGGAGAGACAGAGGCGGAGAGTTGAAATGTATTTCTGCACCGTCACCACCGCCGTGCATGTTGAATATTTCAGGGATTTGAACAAGGCTGTATATGACTGGGGGTGACCTAGATTGCCTGGGAGAGAGCAGGCCATATCCCCATGGATCTTGGCAAGGCAGGAGAGCTCTCTATCACTCCAAAAGCAGCCCTGACAGCCTCGTACATACATACACCATGCAAAGGCACCATGGGCATTTAGCTAGCTGGCAGGTAGACAAGTGTATTTCCAGTGAGAAATAAAGATTGAGAGTTATGGAGGGGCATTCGCTTACCTTTCAGCCATTTGGAGTCGTATTTGATGGTTCTCAAGGCCGATCCATCACCCATACTGCGGTAGATGACAGAATCACTGGCCTGGAAGTCGGCTACAGTTGCAGAATACAGCTTCCCCTCTACAATACAAAACCAAAAAAAAAAAGGAGTACAGTCACCAAAAACTGGGATACACAGCTCTCATATGCTTTGTTGTTTCTCTTCGTTTAAAAGGCCTAATTGGCGGAGTTGTTATCGCTGCAGGCACAGTTTTACTCTGGCAAAGACACAGAGGTGATAATGAGAGCATAAGCAGGAACACATTAGAGCTTCTTCAGCAGGACTAACTGTGTGTGTGGGCGGGTGGGTGTGTGGTTGACCCCTTACCAGCGAAAAGGGCTACATTGGTTTGCTTGGAGTCAAACGGGCATCGTGCCAATCCATTGATCTCCTCCCCGTCAAACTCGAGGTTATCCAGCTGAAGGGGAACACAGCGATCACCCACACATTAGAGGAGTTTTGTCAGGGGACACAGTGGAAACAAACGCACAAAAACACCAGCTAGAACAGAGATCAGTCGAACGAGTCGAGGCAAATTTTATTTAAAAAAAAAGACGTTAAGGATAAGGGGTGTGCTGCCCAAACTACTAAGACGATACTCTTTGAGGCTTTTCACGTTTCAGCATGCACACCTCCACTTGAATTCATGGCATGACAGTTTCTAGCACTGGATACTCACCCTGTAGTATCTGCACATTGGGTTGAAGCCATTAGTACCACAGATAAACACCAGATCATCGTTTCTGGGGACCAGCACTTTGATGAAGTTGTGGCACTCGTCCTGATAAGAGAGACACAATATGGATCAGTGTTTTTGAGAGGAAGCCAGTGTCTCTGCTCACAGTTCAAGTCCAAGTGATCGCATGTACAGTTACACAAGTTACACGAGTAAAGGATTTTTAATACATACTCTGTGTTTTCCCCTGACAGCACACATGTCTCTGTCGACTTGGCCCGATCGCCATGTAAGCTTCTGTAAGAGCCAAAAGGGAGCATTAGACACATGCACGGCAAAGATACATGCACTCACGCACACACTCACGCACACACACTCCTCCCTTTTCCACTCTCTCGTTTTACAACCTGTCCAGTTTGTGATAAATGGCTCTGTGTTTTTTTTGTATGGAAGCCTTGTCGTGTTTGTGGAGAAGGAGAGCAGCTTGTGGCAAGAATCTTACCCGGTAAGGGATGATCTCATTCCTGTAGGATTCTCTCAGACTGACGAGGTACACCTGATCTCTGCGGACACACAACGAGGAAACACAAAGATCAGTGGCATGGCACAATAAGGGATACACTAATATAGAGCACGGTGACAATCGGGCGGACTCGTGCACAAAATCAGCAACATATTTAAATTGTATTCCCGAATTTTCTTTTAATGTGCTATTTCTAGATGACTTTTTTTTTAAACTGTACCGTCATTAGAGGAACTCATTAACTATGAAGAGTGGTTACAGCCACTAGCAGAATGAAAGTGGGGACTTTTTTTTTTTTTAGTTCAAAGCAACATCAGAATGGAGGGAAACATTTACAAACCAATCTGGGGCTTTTAAAAACCTGAGTAGATTTCTGTCAAAACAAGTCATTTAATTCCAATTTCCGTTTGCAGAACAGATTGGGTGTTGCAAGGAAAATACATTAGGGTTATGATTTTTATGCAACTTTCTTGAAAATGACTGTCTTCTCTGCTTAACCCTACTCGATTACCACACATAGTTTTTATAATTTAACTGAAAAGGCCGTGGACAATCTTAGCCACAGGGGCTTAATCGGCTCAGTGAACCATTTGCTTCCCTTTTAGTAAAAAAAAACATCCATGAACTTGCACAAGGAGGATCCACCTGTCAGCAGTGATACATGTGGCGCTGATTACAGGGGCTCCAGAGGTGGGAGTTTTATCCTGGAGATGTCCAGGTGATTTCCTGCTACAATATTAGTGCTGGCGGTCAGATGAATCCTACTACCCATAAATATCAAAAAGACATGTAAAGATGCCAAGAAACCCCTGACAGAGCATCAGGCCGGCGTGATAGACGCCTTTCAGGGATCAATACAGGCCATATACATCGGCTGCAGGCTGAGGAGCCACAGATCCAATAACACTAAGAGCTTCCCCCCCCCCCCACCTTCCTCTTATGCCACTGTTTACCTGCCAAGGAGTGAGTGAGTATATTGGTGTGGGGGATGTGTAAGCGAGAGAAAAAGACAGATAGAGACAGAGTGCATGTGTGTGTTGATTTTACCTGCCAGCGATGAACAGCGTGTCCTGTATCTTGGTCATGAGCTGAAAGTCGAGGCGATGCTGTGACTCGTTGCCAGAGGGCCGGCCTCTGAACACAGGGTACCTCCGTGAAACTGAAGAGACGGCGGCACACGCACACATGCTATTAATGGCAAACTCACGGCGGAAGCGGAAGATGCTCTTGCACGGGAAAAACAGCACTCTCACTTTCCTATTGCTATGTTTAACTCTACTGTGCCTATTGGAAATGAATATGCTGTGTATATGCTTCCTATAAATCCCCCCCCTGCAATTAAGCTAATGGTACAGTACAAATACAGACTTTATATTATGTGTAATTGTATCTGTGTTTCATCGTGTTTGCACGTTAGATAATGTCTGCTTATGTCAGCACATCTCTGTTCCTCCTGTACATCACAGAGATGAAAATGAAATCCACTTAATGCTCCAGCTGAGCGTACAGCAGATTGATTCTATTACTGTGGAAATGGCATGCTAGTGTCCGAACTGCTGACACGACTAGAACGAGGGGCCTGCTGCTGTTTGTCTTTATTCCACATGTGTCTGGAGTGAGTTAAAAAGTGCACTTTAAAGATTGTCGTCTACTTCCTTTGCAGTGATGTCACAGCATTGTGATACCCCCCCCACACACACACACACACACACACGTCTCTGCTGAGTTCATCTGCATTCTCGTATACTCACAGTGTGCGTCAACGACATCCAGGGGTACGGTGTCCTCGGGGAAGCTGACTGCGAGGAGAGTGCGTGAGGCTGTCAGCAGCAGCAGCAGCAGCTCACTGAGCAGAAGCACAGCTCTCTGGCCCATGGCTGCTCACAGACGACACTTCCTGTTTCACACTAGTGGAGATGTTACCTGGAAACGCACACAGAGAGGAATACATTTGTGTCTTGTTATTAACAGGCTCCACGTTATAGATTTAAAACCACTGCTGCAAACCATGAGTCTTGTATAAAGAAGCTCGTTGAGTAATTTTTCTTCCTCTCAATACCAACTCTGATATCCTCCTGACTTGAGAATTGACTGATACAAGTGTGTCAAAAACATATAACAGGATTTCTTCTGCTAATCGGTAAGGATATTAAAATCATCTTGCATACATACAAAACCTGATCCCATCTTCAAGGCTGTATTGAAGGTCACTACTTATCCTGGCACTGGTATCAGAATGACTCTACTTATATGAACTAAATCCTAGCAATTGACACAGTCAAAAGTCAAAACTACCCACAACCGCCTGAAGTAGAACCGCAAGGCAAGCATAAAGCCCTCTCTGGCTTATCGATGACTGAGCTCTCAGTGGCAGTGCTTGCCGTTTCCCCTCCACCTCTTGCTGCATCTGCTATCCAAGCGAAGGTCAGCCAACTGACCGGCGGGGTGTCGCGGTGTGTGTTGGATGCAGCGGAAGTCCGCCCTGCTAGAAACGTGGCAGGCCTGCTGTCTCTGTACATCTGTGCTCTGATTGGTTGGTCTCTCTGGGTCAGGCTCAACACTCATCAGCACATTGCAACTTCATCACAATCACCGGCGTGGCTCCTGCTCTGACGTTAGCTGACTTCTAGGAGTAGCGCTCTGGTACCTGTTACTGCTCTGAGTCTTTCCCTTTGGGCTGCTGTTTTGTCATTTCAGTGCACGGATTAACTCGTCTTTGTTTTATGAGGGTCTACTCGTGTACAAATGTTTTGACATTGTGGTAGTTTTTTTGTGTGATGGTTTGCTCTTCGCCTGATTGTGAACATGATACGCAGGAAGCTCCGGTGGTAATAATGTATTGTGGGCGTGGCAGAGTTTAGTGTGTATGTTGGTGCATGAAGGAGTTCTTTAGAGACAGACTGTGTCCGTGCATATTAATGATCGGTGTACATTCAAATATTTATAAGGCAAACAAATTATTCATGCAGGCAAAGCTTGAACGGATATAAACAATTTACCGGGAGACGTCACACAGGCAGAGGGATGGATTAGCTGGAAGCACACTGGGATACACACACACACACACATGGCTGCACATACAGAATCCCTCTTTTCTGTAATGCAAAGAGTGACGCATGTGCACACAGATACAAATACACACACATACACACACATGCAGTATTGACTCATTATTCAATTAGCCCCGAAGCACACCTGCTCCAGTGCTGTCTGTGTGCCCCGCCTGCCAAGCCATTAGTGCTGTGATTGATCCACACAGGAAGCTTGATGGATTAGCAGCAGGCCGAGCAATCTATGGACTTTTAACATGTCACTTTAGCCATGTGATGACTTTATAACACACTGTAACTTATGAACAGTGTGAAACTTGATTTGCTGTTTGAAAATGTTTGTGGACTGCTTTGAAAATGCTAAACGAATTCACAGCTCACAATGTCATCCAGCAGAAAAAATACCAAAGTATGCGCTATGACAGCAGAAATACATCATCAGCGTGACAGCCTTTTGTCGCTGTGTGTGGATGATATAACATACAGACCGGTCGCACTGCTTTACAGCCTATATTCAAATTTAAAGTGCTGAGCTTGTTTTCCAGACACTAAAGATCCCATTCTTGTCTGGAGGGTAAGTGAAAGATGATGTGTCACTAAAAAAGAACAGAAGTGAGGACAGAATCAAGGGTATTCAAGCATGTTTTAGGCCATCAATACTCTGCAATCATGGCCATTCAGTCCTCTGTGGGGTATGGAGGCTTTTGAAAGAGAAATGTCATTATGATTGGCTGAGTAATGCGGACAAGATGACGCTCCATCTCAATTTATCCACCTAATAGTGAAATTACAGGGTTGACATATTGACACAATAGAGTCACTTAATTGGGGCTCGTGGTTTGCTCTCTCTTATTTTAGATGCAAAAATCCACAGAGCTGGAGCTGTCACTCTATTCTAAGTAAAAAAATAAACTCCTAGCACAGATCTGTGCACAGGCTCTCAGATCTTTACGAACTTACAACTGTCAGCATTTAAATCTTGGAAGGGGAAGAGATGGTAATGCTCTGCTCAGATAAACAGCGGTGTTCCTTAAAAGCATGGCAGCTGTTTTCTTTTACTACCTGGTTGAGACGCGCTCTCACACTAAGAAAGGTGCTGTATTAAAAGCCGAGCAATAAATCGCAGAGTTTGTGGGAGAAGGCTGGGACAGAAATAGATACCAGACGCACAACAAAAGAAAAAAATAAACAGAAGCTATGAAAGGTAAACAAACCACTCTGCACATTTCAATTCTTTGGTGTTATCATACAGGCTGCAGACTGAGCGTCTAGTCCGGTCTTCTTGACTGTGTTCACAGGTAAATTATTTCCCTGCTTGTCAGAAAGTCCTGCTCTATATCTCCTTTTTCTCTTCACACACCACTTTTCTTCTCCCCCTGCCGTTCTCCTTCACTTAACAATTCAGGAGAAAAACACTCCATCCAGACTCAGAAGTCCCTGCTCTGATCTCCCATGATTCCTTGCATGGTAATAGCCACACTGCTCTGCGGAGGCACAGGCTTTCCTCCGAAACTTTTAATGTAAAACAGAAACAGAAGACATCCAGAGGTCAGTGATCTAAAATTACTTCTCAATCTCTGGTGAGCCCCAGCATGTTTTCTATTGACTATTCCTTTGCGCTCTCTGGTTCCTGCCCTCCAGTGTGTGTGTGTGTGTGTGTGTGTGTACATGCACATATAGGCCCCAACAAGCCTAGAGACGCTGGGCTTGTCACGCAACTCAGTGCCATTCAGCTTTGCCTCACTCTACCTCTGTTATTACAGGCTTTTCAATGTCCTACAACCAAGCACTTTCCGTGCTGATGTTGTTGGCTCAGGCCCATGGTGTTAAACATGGGGAGGGGGGGAGGGGGTCTGCTGGATTTGCTTTTTCAACTGATGGTGGGTTTTAGGGGTCCACAGCCCCAATTCTGGTGGTTACAGCTAAAGATTTAGTGTTCCAAGCGTATAATGACAGATTAACACATATTTTACTCGTAGCTGTGCTTTTACTGGCATGAATCTGCTGTAACTTCTCCTCTGCTGCCGCACTGAATGGATGTGTTGTTGCACCGTGGTCCTATTAGGAGGAACGGAGGCTAATAAAAGGGGATGGCAAACAACAGCGGTGCGTGAGGTTTCCTAAGTCGTGTGTGAATGTGAAGGGTGGATGTAATCCCAGCACAACAATGAATGCTGCTCGAGGCTGCTTGACTTGTCATTTTGCACCATTCTGAGCTATACACACAACAGCACAGGAAATCGGATACAAAGGAGTTCGGTTTCAGACTCTTCACCCCGTGCATTTTGTTTATGAATGTCTGCATGTGCAACTGTCTGTTCAAAACTGGAGTTCAGCTCAAACCATCGCCTCTGAGTAAGTAATCAAGATGCAGCCACACAGGGAAGTGAGTCAGTCTGATGATTAGAGCAGCCACACAGGCCCAGAAATGATTACTACTCCTTTTCCCACTCCAGTAATAACCGCTACCCCTGACCGTGTTCTATTTACCTAAGGATCACTTCTGGGGAGGCCTGGCTGGACTTGTTGCTCCGAGAGATTTGGCAGAAGGAGAGCCCTGTGCCACCCTAAACCGTGTTTCCCTCCCTTTCGTGTCTACCTTGGCCGAGAGGAGGAGGAGTGAAACAGGAGAAAGGCTGTTCTCAGCAGCAGTCCTGCTATAGAGGAGCACAATGGGGGCCGAGCTGCAGGTGTGACCGTGCAACAAAAGGGGCTTTGGGCAAGTCAACACAATAGAGCCCCACCCCCGTTTAGTGGACTTTAGTTAGCTAGAGCTGTTCAGGGGCTCCTAAAGGGGGGGTTCAAAGCAAACTGTACAAACATCTTGACTCCAAATGCTGCACATGGGGTTAACACTTTTACCACCTAACCAATTTAGAACTGAATAACCTGATTGCCAAGCAGCAGTTCAGGATAACCATACGGCTGTAGGGTTTAATGGTGGCTGTTCCGGGGTTACGGCTGGCTGTAGAGGAGGTTAACGGTGATCGTTCTGGTCGCTTAGTTGTGACCCCGCGCCCAGTGAGGCGGAGTGAGACGCAGCAGCCAGCTGTGCTGTCAAAGAACACTCAACTGGTTCTGATGTTTGACCCGGCCAGAGTGTGGTGCTCGGGCCAAGTTTGTAGTTTTTGTTGTGTCTGTACTTTTGAGTCTCTTTGACAGATATCTGGGCAGGGAAGATTTTCAGGGAGATGTACGCATCTATTGTCATTTTCTTCTCTTCCATTTGTGTGAGTGCACGAAACTGGTAAAAGAATAGCACCGCCATAATTTGGACAAATTGAAATTAAATGAGTTTCCTTCCTAGAATTAATTTGGCACACTAGACCTACCATGGAAGCTCAAAATAAGTCTCTTGATTGCTTATTTTCTGCATCTCTCTTTTCCCATGTACTTAATTTGGCTACATTAACTTCAATGAGACACAGAGGAACAGTCCTTTAACCTCCTGCACTTACACGCCCCTTTTTTTTTGTAGCAAATGAACCATACTGATCCTGTCACTGTCTTTTATTCTTCTCTTCAATTCTCTGGTAATTTTTCAAGTTCTGCTTTTGGTTGTCTTCCGCTCCGGTTTTGTGCGCACACAATCCATGAAGCAGCTCGGGCGCTGACGCTTGCATTGTGCGGGAGCGGGGCGTAAAGGCATTCAAGTTTTACCCGTGCTAAATCTTTTCAGAGCCTTTTTTAGCCCACATGTGGGACTCGTACAAAAGACAACAAAGACGCGGGGGGGGGACAGCGGTGGAGTGATAACAGTGATGGGACGGCGTTTGAACGGCCTTCACAGCACCCCAACGCATGCACGCGGGGCTATGTGCTCTCGTGCCTCCAAAAACGGGTTACGAGCGCTTCTACCAGAGTGAGCCCCAACACAATGACACTAAGGATACAGTAAATAGATTTTTTTTAAAAAACAACAACAACAACAAAAAAAACACTAAAGTCTTGGCTCGCCTTTAATTGTTTTAATACTGTGTTCGCTAGCAGGGTCCATCCAATCATGTGCACGTTAGCTTTGCTTCAAGTGGATTTTTTTGCAAGTGGAAATGTCAGAGAATACGTGATTTCAAGCTTCGTACAATTCAACACAACTTTGAACTTTGTAGGAAAAATAAATATTGATTATGTAGACTAAACGAAGTCCCTTTTTAAAAAAAACAAAGGGTCTGTCGGAGACCCAAACTGGCGTTGCTTCTGGTTTCATTGTCATAGTGGATATCTACATTTGTGCCTTACAGTAGGTGTTTTTCTACCTGATTCCTTGTATAATTCTGTGAATAAAGTATCTCTCTTGACACTAGACTATAGGATACATTGGTGGTATGCCAAACAAACCCAATTTCAAAATCTCAACAATACAGCGCAAATTGTATCCGTTAATTTACCTTTATCAATAATTTAAAAGAAAATCACAATGGACACCTACCTTAAGTATCCAAATTCACTCATGAATGGATCAATCCGACTGTTTGTCATAGTCCTTTGGTAATCCATTTAAGAGAAAACACCCAGCATGTAATATTCCTGTTATTTAAAGCTCCATTCGGACCCCACTTCTCTCCTTCTCATCCAGTTGCGCACAGATTTCAGCTCGTCTCATACGAGCATTTATCCTGCCTGCTCTGTGTCCGTCCCCGGGTCCCTGCGCTCTGATGACTGATCTTCAAAGCTGTGCCACGACCACACAGCCCCCTCCCTCATACAGCGATACACCAGCCCCCTTCCACTACTATTAACTTTGCAAACCAGAGGGAAAAGGCATAAACATTAACGACGCGCGATCCGTACTACGCTCATGTTAAATCATTGATTTAACATAATAGAGGGCGTGTGGAGGGACGAGGAGCATGATATGGCACATATCCACCTGAATACAAAATAACTACACGAAAAAGCCTCCTGTGCTTTTTGTTTTAGTTCCTCATAAACTCGTCGCAATCACAACTCTTGTTTTGATACGCTATACCCGATCTGTGGTTGAACTATTGGACCTGATATAGCAGATATTTCCCACAGTTTAATTTGGAGGGTAAGTGTCTGACAAAGAAAGAAGTGAGTAAACAGTATACGTTAGGTTTGGCTCCTCCTGTGTGTTACACCGCTTTCTGAGCGTTGGATAGACGCTTTGGAGCAGAACGGTCAGATAAATGCTGCCCGCGCTAAAGGCAATGAATGGACAGTAAAACGGATTGAAGCATGAGTAAAAATAGTCCGGACCTGAACTATTTTTGTCCTGCAACCAGCAGTTTTGCAGAGCGGCATAGCTCCGTGGTCAAAAGAAATATTTAGCATCCCACCAAAGACTTCTCTTCCCTTTCTAGTTTCCCCCCTCGACTTTCACTGCGTAATGCGCAACAAAGTAAATCCACGTATCGGCAAGAAACTCACCTCATCTGAATTCCTTATTTTGTATCCTTTCGTGTTGCTGTAATCCCAGTAAAGAATATTGTGCGCGTCGTAGTAGTGAATCAACTTCTCCTGGCTGAGAGAAAAACAAACTAATGCACGGCAAATGGTGTAATTCGACCCGTGCTAAGTCAATCCATCCACTGAGAGAGACCCGCAGCCTACCAATAAGCAGCGCTCTCTCTCCAGTCCCTCCCCCAACCATCCATCTCTCCTCGGTTTGGTTTGGGCTCCGGCTCCTGCTCTGCTCTGCTCTGGCTTCCTTCCTTTCTTTCCAAGAGCTCAGAGAGAAAGAGAGAAAAAAGCGACCCCCTCCCTTCTAGTTCTCCTCCTGTGTGACCCCGTATTGCCCCCCCCCCCCTCCTTCTGTTATACCCCCATCCCCCAACTCCAAGTCAGCAGAGTGCCTAGTTAAAGTCATTTCAGCTGAGTTGTGACTGCTTTGTAAAACACAGCTTTAGAAATGTGTGGATTTAAGAGGGTGCAGGAAAAACACAAAACACAGGACAAACACACTTCCTTAGTGAAACGTGCAATAGACAAATGACAGATAGAGCAAAGATGATCAAGACTATGAGAAATTGAAGAGAAAAAGTTTTGCAGGAAAAACCATGTGCATTGCAACGTCTAAAGCAAAATGCATGATTTGAAATTACTACCAACACACAATAAATCTTGACAGAGCTAGATTAAACATTTTTTTTCTGTAACGTGAGGAGAAGTGGAGAGCAGTGTTGAAGAGCAGGGGGAAAGGTATTAAGTGAGACAAATAGCTCCGCAAACCCATAAGATGTTTAGAAGTAAGCTTCAAAATAAAAAGAATACAACGTCTTGTCACTACATACAGCATTAGCTCTGCGGGAGTATCTTGGTCTCTCCTTATCCTGTGTCTTGTTTGAACTAGAGCCATGCATAGGCATTAGGCATTCTACATGTGTATGTAAACATCAGTGTGAGGACGTGTTCTCGTATGCATGTGAACTCCAAGTCGTCATCGAACGTGTCAGGTCATTCCAGCCAGGTCGGCAAGGGCCCGACAATGGAGCCCATTTGCACCCCATTAGAGAGGCAGGTCAGCAGATGTGTGAGAATCTCTCCCACATGAGCACACACACTCTTGACAGCCCCCATTATTAGCTGCGAAAGTGGGATCTGCATCTCAATACATGCACAGGAAACACTAGTTTGCACTGCTGATCTGCCTGATCCCTGTTTGGCAATTCTTCCATGTCTTTGTCTCCGCTTGTCCCTCTCTTCCACCCTTTTCCCTTTTTTTTCTCCTCCACCCCAAATCGCTATTCCTTGATATCCAGTCGTTTTATCTGACAGAGCCTTTCTTTTCCTCAGCCTCCCTATACTTTTACATTGCTCTGCCAATCTCACCAGGGTTATCACAACCGATGGGAGTCCAGTCTGTCATTTATGTGTCTTTCATTCCCTTTCTACTGGCCTCTCACGCTTCAATCCTGCCACTCAATGCTGCTGTCAGGCCTGGGTTGCTTCTATGTGATGTCCTTGTATCCTGTGGGGACTGAATCAGCACAGCATCTATTATGGTGGGAGGGGGATGGATCAATGTGTGGAGCTCTTGCGCAGACGCAGGTAGTGAGCGTCAGGATGGGTGGATACATGTATGGATCTGTGGGTGTCTGGTGATTGGTGGGTGTATTGATTGGTCTTTTTTTCCCGGTGAATTGACAGTTTTATCATTGGTGTAATGGCAATGTGACACCATTCCAGTGGGTTTTAATGGGTTTTGGTGTACTTCTGTTGGCTATGACAATTTTCTCAATGTGCTTGTACTGTAGTTTTCTTGCTGCTCACGTGAATTGTTCCAATCCGTGAGTAGTAAAAGGGTCATTCGCTGTCTTTCTGAAGATGATCTATTATGTCTGGAATTATGAAATAGTGGTGATTATTGTGAAGGTAAATGAGCCATATGAGAGAGGAAAAAGCCTAATGAAAGATCTTTTGTGACCCCCAACTTTTTCCTTCTTTTTTTTGGACACAACTTTTTATGCAAAACAAGGATTTTTTTCTAACATATATTTAAGTTGTGGGAAAATGAGTTATTTAATTTAATGGCGCTGTATTAACAAACGAAACAGTGATGTAAATGGAGCAGATGGGTGAATGACAAAGGATTTGAGACTGATTGCATGTTCCGATTGATAGTACGAATGGACAGATGTATGTATTGATATTGGGAGATGGAGCGATGGATGGTGGGAGAGTGGGATGATATGCAAGGAGGGTTGGGGGTTTAGACAGAGGACAGAAGGCCTGTGCCGGACTCCTAATGTCTGATATGCTCCCTTGGGGACCCTGCAGTGTGTAGGTCAACCCCAGGGGGTGTGTGAGGGTGGGCCTTGGGGTGTAGAGGTGAATGACAGGGCTTGGCCTTAGGTTGGGCCTACCAGAGAGTGCACTACCCTCCACTCCCTTATTTACTGCCTGAAATGCCCTTACAGATGGCCATGTGTCGAGCATGGGGGCTGCAGGTTGAAGGTTGAGGCTGAAGCCAGACACAGAGTTAACCACAGGGTTGGATGTTTTATTACAACATCACCGTTTTCCACCAGCTAATCAAGGGAATTAAAAGTTAAGAAACCCGTCAGAGCGGGTTAGGAGATGTGTCTAGAATAGTCTGACTCACAGGTTTTACACTTTGGGTATATGTCTGCTGTCTGATGCCTATTTGAGATTGAGTCAACCTCTCGTGTCATTTGCAGTTCAAACAAAAACAACCTCGAAGCTAGCAGCATACAAGCTGAAAAGCTAAAAAGTTTTTTTCAGAGATTGGATTGCGGAACAAGACAAGCATTAGTCTTCCATTATTATGCCACTAAAATGTCAGGGATCACTACCTCACATGCACATTTTTCTCTCACAAAAACTGGTTTAATTTAGTAATATAGTTAATACCTACGTATGGTTTTGTTACTTACATAAACTTTAATCAATATGTGCACATAACTTGAATTAGTCAACATCCCATGCTTTCACCCCAAACAGACTTGATTCCGTTTATTTCTACGCTACAGATCATAATTATTACGTCCACTAGAGGTCACTTAAAACCATGAAAATAGATGAAAGTCGTATTAACATAAAGCAGCAGAAGAAGAAGAAGCTATCCTTTAATCCCACAAAGGGAAATTCACTTTTACACTCTGTTATTGAGACATACTACACACACACACACTTAAGCCGTTTTCACATATGCACTCTGGATAATATCGAGATATTTACAGGAGGACTTCTCCGGAGATTCTCCCGAACTAGCCGTTCACATGTGCTCCTCACAGCGGGGGGGACTGTCCCTGTCGGAGGGGAGGGGCCGCGAGGGATTTCCCGACGTAAGACGTGATGTAAATAAACAACGCGGAAGTAGTGGCCGAAGCGACACAACGTTATAATGAGAATATTTGCCTTTATGTCTATGCTATGTGTAGTACAATGGAATGACAACATCCACAAAAGAGAGGAGAACAGAAAACATAATGCAGCCGTTTAATTACGTGCACATAGATCGTAGTGGTCGCGGGCAGACACTTTAGCCGGTCACTATATAAACGTCACTCAGGTCCCATTGGCTCGAATTGAAAATATCCGGAGTATATTCGGCCGTGTTCAGACATCAGCTCACTTGGATATTCTGCGGATAAAATACTAGGAGTCTGGCCAGATAAACTCCAGGCGAAAAATGCGACTGTTTGCGTCGCCTCCTCCAGGTAGCCAAATCTCCGGAGTTTTTCAGGAGATTTCCGTATGTGTGAAAAGGGTTATAGACTGCACATAAAAGACCACCCGAACAGTTGGGGGTTTCAGTTCGTTGCTCAAGAGCACCGTGGCAGAGCTAAGCCACCTCCAGCTACCAGATCCTCCTGCAACCCTATGGTTCCCAACCTAAGCCACTACAGACTGAGTCACTGCAGACCAAATCAGCCTATGTTGCCATAGTTTCTGTAAGGACAGTGTTTTTCTTCCCCTACAGGTGAGTTGTGACGTGTGATCACTGGGTGTTTAGTTCAGCGCTGGTACAGCACAGTATGCAGATAGGTCTGGCTATGTGAGACTGTGTCTAGAATAAAAAAAAAAAGTAAAAAGAAAAAAAAAATTAAAAGGTGTCAAGTTGAGTTCAAACATGTCAAAGACAGCTCTATTGACTCAGCGTTAATGTTTTAATGAAAAAGAAAGACATCTCCTCTGTGAGAGGTCTGGTTTTCAGAACAGATGAGATGACATTAGCAGCAGCAGTGTGCTAACTAGGAGAGGGAAAAGATTGTGTGTTCTGTGTCTTGGCATTGAGTGTTCTATCAGATGGCTGTCTCTCAGGGTGAGGGCAGTCTGTTCTGAACCTCCACGCTGACCTCTGATTGATTAAGAGGCCATTTCTGGCACTCGGCTGGCCTGGGGCACCATTTGTCACCTGACTGTGCAGTCCTGTTGAGAAGCTTCGTGTCCTCCAATCTACATTCAGACATTTTCTCTAAATCCTCTACTCAGCCTGATCCACAAGGGCCACCCATGTTAAAAAATCTGTTCACTCACTCTGGTGCTCAGCCTTTTGGATCAGAGTAAACACCAAATGGCATGTTAAGTAACCAAATATGCTACACATGAAACAATTCTCACAAAATGAGCCCTTTTTGCATTTGTCTCATGGCTGCAGAAATAAGCTCATCTTAAGTCAAAATGTACTTTATTTTTCTCAAGGAATCTGAATCTGAATGTAGTCTACAGTTTGATTTACTTGTGTATTTTTTTGTGTGCCTGTATATTAAAATGATCAAAAATAAATACAATTGTTTGCAGGGAAGGCAGGTGACTTGATAAGATATAAAGACATGTTTGTTATCACCCCATTTAGACCATGAAATAGTCAATGCCAACACTAGCTAGACCCCCTCGTTGATACAGCTATAGTGAAGGATTTAAAAAGCACTAAATGTTGTCGTTGTTAGTATGTCATGAATGATCCGTATTTTCCAGTGGAAATAATTGATTATGCTCGAAACTAGAAAACATGACTATGTTGGCTATGGCTCGCAAGCTAGGCTAACTTGCCTCCGCTTTCCAAGCTGCTGTTAGCTTAATACAAGTATGCTTAGTGTTATAAAGGCAATTATGTCTCAAACATTGCATGCATTTGTTATATATGTTATATACTGTATATATGTCAATGTTTTGTGGGTTGATTGAAAAGGAGAAAAAACTTGTAACAATGCTAAAATAAGATGTGTCCACTATAATGTCAATCACATATATAAGTTAATGCCAACTTGCAGTCCAATCCAATCTATCTGAATATAGGTACATATATAGATTTTTTTGTTTGCACACTGCATATGTAAACACTGTTAAAACTCTACCTCATATATATTAAGCATCTGTTACATAACTTCATATTTATTATCATGTACATCTCAGTATTTTTTGCACTACTCACCACTGTACTATTGTCTTATTCAGCCTTGTATATGTTAGTGTTTCTGCTCATATTATGTTTAATGTTTAACCTTGTACATTAAGAGCACAGTTACTGAAGACAAATTCTGTGTGTGTGTAAGCATACAGGACCAATAAAGCTGATTCTATTCTATTCTATTCTATTAAACAGATAGAGATTTAAATAATGACATCTCTGTACACCTCTTGTAGCACCTCTCAAGGGTCAGTCACATACTGTGAGAACAACGGACAGAATATGCCAGAAAAGTTCAAACATAATCTATACACAAAAAGTGAGCAAATAGTTTTAGTCTGACTTTAAGTAAAGAGCAGGTCACAACTTTTTAAATCCAAATGCCAAAGTTATAATAATACTGGTCTTAAGGTGAGCTGCATGTCACAGAGTGTAGGTTGGACAATTATGCCGTCCAATTGACTTCATCAGCTACCTTTAAAGAAACTTCATCTCAGCCAAAGGTCAGAGAAAGTTTTACAGCCAACAAATTAATTCAACAGCGTGGGCTAGGACTGGAACATATATCTGTAATTTGCAGTGAAATGACCTGTACACTGTTTGCACATATTGCACCTTCAGTTTCTCTTTTTTTTTTTTAGATTATTTTGTAGATAGATCGAAGGAGGGTAGCAAATCCATTCTGTCAGAACTTGTTTCCAGTTCTGAATTTAAAGAAATGACAGTATCTAGTTTGCTTTGATGAAATCCTGATGACTGCCACATTTACTCAAGGTAACGCATGGAAAGGTATGAAATAAATTTGGATATAATATAATTGTGTTTATCAGAGTTTTCTCAGGGAAAATGAGAATGCTAATCATATTCATAGGCAGGGCTGTGGGTAATTTGCAGCCTGCGATAAGCTGCCATATCACTGCGAACTGCTGATGATTGAGGGACACACGTGACATTTTCAACTCATTATTTATTGATCCCATTTCAGTTCCCATCTAAATGTTTTAATCTGCCCGGCTATTGAGAAGCTTACGCCGGAGAGCTATATGAAATGTGCCTGAATTTAAGCTGATGGTGACACAGTTGCCCTCTATGTTATGTATAAAATGAATGACGTTGTGGCTTTAATGCAACACCACCTTGACACCATTAGGACAATGCCTGCACCAATTAGCGGGAGCACTCCTGGACCAAGCTGAACACTGACTTTCACTCGGTGTGGGAGGGATTCAGTTGTAAAGGGAGCAAAAGTTTTATTACTTCTGATAATGATAATAAATGCCTCCTCCCACACTCTGCCCTTCATTACAGCATTGATCCCCGAACATCTCTGCTAAAATCCATCACTGCCGCTCCGTTAATGAAGGCTCCAAACATAGCAGTCAACCGTGCCGATGATCCAAGACCTTGTCACGTTCACTGTAATGAGCTAACGGAGACATTTTCCGACGGAAGGATATGACTTTATTTAAGGTGGAAGAGGATAGAAGCGGGATTTAGGAGACGTGAACAGGAAAGGAAGAGGTTGCTGCGTTCACGCGCTCTGAAGCGTGGGTCTATTCTTATGTGCGTTCTGGCTGGTGCTCATACACACACATGCTCAGGCGCACACATGCAGACAGGTGCTGTGTGTGGTACAGGCTGTATGTAAGGGGAACAGCTGTGTGTAGGAGCTTGTGCGGGGCGCGCTGGGAGGTAGCTGCTGCATTCTCTGACCTTACCACCGGACACAGCATTTGACACAGACAGACGCACATGGAGGGCAGCTGCAAGGTGCCATTCAAAGGGCCCCAAAGCCAACTGCACCCACCCACACACAATTCACAGACTCCAACAAGATAGTCTACCTTTTGGCTTCCAGCTATTTAAGATGACCTGATACCATTTTTTTTAAACTTTCCATTCAATACATTTTCAAGTTGGTTCCACTTGCAACTCATAAGTTAAGTTCAAACATTACATCCTCTGCTAGCACTGAACTGTTGCTGTTAGTCATAGCTGGTTTATACATGACCAGCAAGTCAGTTTTTCAGTGCTGCTATCATAACAACATAAATGATTTAAAATCAGTTCAGCCATATTACATCAATAGTGGATGAACGTGCACAGCCTAGAATGATGTCTAGGCTACTGTTATAGATTAGAGAAGTTTTTTTTTTTTTTTTGGGGGGGGGGGGTCTTATTAATCAAAGAGTCTGATCAGTTTCCCAGACTGGGGTACAAGCTGTTACCTGATCCTGCATTTTTAGCAGTTTGGAGGCATTTCTAAAAGTGATATTGGTATCAAAACATCCCTAACAACCCTGACCCTGCCTCTGCTGCATATCCTAAAGCTGGAGGAATATCCTGCTTCTGTATATCTTCAACTGCTTGCCACAGCTCTGACTCCAAGTGGCCCCACAACCTGCCAAAAGGAGCACTTAAACCACAACTGCTGGCCCAAATATTTACCTACCCCCTCACCCAACCCTGCACACCACTCATAAGCTCCAGCATCAAAACCCTGTCCCACCTCCCTTCCTGGCTGTCAGTCGCCAGCTAAGTCCTCCTTGGAGCTCGGAGGCTATCAGGGATTTAAGGGAAAAGCCCTTTATCCAGGGACTTTCTCTACAGGCTGGGGCGAGCAAATGTCTCATGTCAGCAAAACACCACAAATGCTGCAAATGGCATCTTTTTGGCCTCTCATGGCAGGCAAACAAACTTTACAGAGAGATAATTCATGTAGTGAAATAAATAAATAAATAAATCATTGGAGACTATGGATCTTAATTATCCTTTTACAGTGCTTTTCATTTAATTTTATTCTACACGTGTTGGTGAGTACACATTTTCATACCTATGCAGGCATTTCTATACCTGAGTAGGAGAACATAAAGGTTGTGCCTGTAGGATGTGATGCCGCATGTTGATTAACTCTAAGTTGGATTTTATGGGATAATCTGGGGAATTAAGCTCCCAGCTCTCAGGAATGCCATTAGCTTCTAGACCAGACCAGGTGTCCACACACACTCAGCAGGAGGCCAAGGTGTGTGGGTAAAGGAGAGGAAATGTCAAGGATGGCTCCTCTGCATGACAATAGCAAACGCTAGATTTTACAAGGAGGACCAGTATGCAGGAATTCACTTTGCCTTCCCTGGCTCTTGCATTTACATCAACTGTTTCATGCTGATGCCAATGGTTTCAAATGCAGAGCAAATGTTAATGCTCACACCCACATCAGGCCTGCATGCTCCCCATTCCTCGCCATGGACTCTGCCCACTGTATCAGCTCCATTTACGTCTTTATGAGCTCCACTGATCCAACGTGTTCAGACACAGGCCAGAAGACGTGTGAAATACAGGCAGAAGGGCATACAGACTAACAGCGTCTCCCACCGAACCTTATTACCCAATAGCTCAATAGTGATCAGTGAGAGACGGCGACCGTGTCACCTGTCCCTTTAATAAACGTAGCATTAAGAGAGGCAGCAGGGAGGAGAGCAGCTGGAGCAGGTAATCCTGTCTCTCTAGGTCAGCCATCAGACAAGCTGTAGCAGGCCCCACTAACTCTAGCATAATTAACACACACCAACAGGGAAATCTTTCCTTCTCAGACCCACATCACAGAGCGCACACAAAGTTCTCCAGCCAGCCGTTTCAGGGTTAATACTTTCCACTTGGGGGTTTGACCGGCTCCAACATGCTTTGACTGCTGCTTCCCGACTTGGGTGACACATCTCCTCAGGGGGATCGTGGGATAGATGAGTAGATTGGATTAGATAGAATGCAGGGATTTCCTCACACATTCGTCAGCTTTGAAAATACGGTCAAATTTCGTCAGAGCTGAACTGGAGTGTTTTCCATAACCTCATGGATTAAAAATGTGTTCATCAAAATGCTTCAAAATTTAAATTCATGGGGCGCTGGTGGCGCAGTGGTTAGTGCGTGCGCCCGATGTATGGAGGCCGTAGTCTTCTGGGCGGGCGGCCCAGGTTTGAATCCCACCTGTGGCTCCTTTCCCGCATGTCATATGCTCTCTCCCTAATTTCCAGCTCTATCCACTGTCCTATCTCTCCATAAAAAAAAGGCACACAAAGCCCAAAAATAAATCTTTAAAAATGAAAATTCATAATACTCAACACTATCTATTTAAAGAAACAAAACCCATGGTTACCCTGTACAACCAGTTAACGTTTTCAAAGGGACTATTTATTTGTTAATTCTAATGAAAAGTCTGACTGCCTGTCCAAGGTGCGATATTTACATACCAGTGATGGTTTGCCTTCACTGTGAATGTCACAGAGGCGTAATGATGGGGAGACGAAGTGATCCCCCCTCTGTTACGCCTTCAGAGGTAACAGAGGCGTTACAGAGGCGAGGCAGGATCGACAGAGCCAGCAGGGGAGAACAGCGCTGTGGTGGAGATCTGTACGTTTATCAGAGTAACCATGACTTTGTTTCTGGGAATAAAAGCGGCTTCTGATGATTTTTTTGGGAAAATCATTTTACAATAAAGTACAGTCTGGCAAAACCAACATTTTGGATACAATATGTTACAAAATACAATTCATTTTTTAAATTAATCAAACAAAAACAAGACAAACAAAACAAACATGCTATGTATTAATGGCGTATTTCTTAGTATGATAGTATTGGCTGGCCTTTCTCTATATTTTGATGAGTATAGAAATATCCGACAACAGTGCTACAATCAGTTCTAATGTGGCAAAACCAATGGCTTGATGTCAAATGGTTCAGCCCGAAAGTCTAAACCAGTTTTTTTCCCGGTTGAACAAAGTAGAAACAGAAAGTCCGTGGCTGTGATGGATGCTTCAACAGACAAGTCTGGGTTATAATTCTGCCATTTGCCTTCATTTTGTCTCCTGTCTAAACTGAAGTATAACTCAACACAGACTGACAGATTACTTGTTTCTCGCTGCGCCAGACAGCTTTTTAGCAATCCTGATCTGTGTTCCCAGATCTCAGTATCAAACTTTGAATGAACATTTTCATTAATATTTATAGGAATGACAGCCAAAACTACAAAACAAATGTCTAAAATCTATCACTGAGGCTGAGGATACGGACAGCTTCACACTGATGACCCTGCCTGCCCATCTAAATGAAGCTAATGCATGAGGTTGGAACTATGAGACTTTCACTGAGACTGGCAGTGACCAGGTGGAATGTGAAACACACAAGTGCAGACAGTCGAGTGTGGTGGCGGGACAGAGATGTTCAACCCTGGCGTCCGACCCCTCACACACTCCTCTACAACACCACTCATCCATTCCTCACCCTCCCACCCCCACCCACGCATGCCCTTCTTCAAGTGTGTCTCCAGCTGAATGGGGGTAGGGGTTGAACGGGCTGGAGAGTATCAGGTGTCATTTAAAAAAAAGCAGTCGTCTGGATTGGCTGAAAATGGAGCATGACTTTATTCAGACTAAACTGTAGCCTAGTGAAAACAGCGTGGCCTCTCTGTGCCCTCTCCGCAGTGAAGTGGCCATTTCTGTGCGGCTCGAAGAGTTGCTTTAATGGAACTCTATTAAGTGCTCTGTTTTTATGGGATTGATTTCCCCTTCCTGTTGTGCAAAATTAATATTTCGATAGATTTCTCTGCTTCTGCTGGATGCCAGCTGCCACTGAATAAAAATAAGGTCTCATGTCTCCCACAGGTAAATTATACATAAATGAAGTAAACCTCACTCTTTTCTCAGGTAAGGCATCTGGATTAAGCTTCACACATCTCGACACAAAAACACAGATTCACACACATAATCCACACTGACTGCAGCTATTTTCCCCCCCCCCTCTCTATTAGCCTCGCACACATAAATTCATGTCTGCACATACACACACAGCTGGTGGGGATTAGAAGAGAGGAAGCAGAGTGAACACACAGGGTTTCAGAGTCAAAACAACGGAGCTGGACTTGACCTTTGGCCTGCATGGCCATTCATCTGTTGATAACATCAGTCAGTCCCTTAAGACAGGTCCAGAGTGTGTACAGGCCATTAAGTGTACTCTGAACAGACAGAGGGACTCTTTTAAGAGAATAGAATGAGAGCTTCCTTTACAGATATCAGCATCAGTAACACCTCATAAAGACTAAAATGCTGCATCCTATTTCTGCTAGTAAATCAATCAAAGAAGCATTCCAGCACCATAATTTATTAGCCCTTTAAAAAAATAAATAAAGGTTTTTCCATTCAACAGAACAAAACAAAAACAAGTCTACACAGACACCATGATTATATAATGGCTGCAACTAGCAACTACTGCGTGTTAATGGCAAGAAGATCTGATTCCAGTAAATGATCACATGACGACAGTAAACAAACAGTTACTGCGTCCGAAATCACATCACTACTCCTCACGCTCTACCTCCAAGGTTTTCAGTAGAGGACTGAATATTGAGCTCATTGGCACATTAAAAAAACACTGACACTACTCAACGGATGCTAATAATGATGTCATTCCTGTCCAGTGCTGATCACGCTTCTCTCGTCCATCCGCAAGATTCCTTCGCTATGAATTGCATGAACACAGCCTATTGCTTGATTAGTGAGTGCAACTACTTTTCCAGATTATTGTGAATACAATGGAGTTCACTGGAGTAAAGTTATACCCAATCACTATTCAGACAGCTCTAAATAGTGCCAAGTAGCCTTTATAGTGAATATATAAAGTGGGCGACCTTGGACACAACCAGTGTTACTAGCATATAGAGAACCTCAAAGCTAGAAAAATGTCAACAATCATTGTTTACCATAACACATTTCTCAGCTGTTTGTTTTAAAATGTTAAGTTAAGAAGACTTGAACATGTCACAACACACATCACAAGTGTCAGTGATTCTTTGGCAAGCAGGATTTATGTGATAATATGTGCTACGAGTCCGGCTCCAGAAAACGTTAGCCTAGCTTGTTCTACATGCTCTGCTTGTTTTTAAGTAAGGATTCCTTTGGTGTAATGCACTAAATGACAGCTATCCATGATACAGTGTAACAGTCCTTTATAGATATTAGATAAAACACATGCATATATTTGCTCTTATCAAAGAGGGACTTTGTATCCTCTAAAACTCAGGTTTGATAAGGCACACCTCCTTGTTAAAGATTGAACTTAGGGTCGTGATGACTGCAAAGTACAAGCACATATGATAATTAATGGCTTCCATTAGAGGGAAAACCCTTTCTCTGCACTTTTCCTGCTGGATGGAGTGCTCAAGTAGCTTAGCTCTGTGTTTCTGTCCTACCTGGGGCTACAGACAAGTGGTATCCTGCATTTTAAATAAAGCCTTTTCCTCCTCTGTGGTCCACATTCCTCAAGTTAAATCAAGTCTTCCCCTACTCCCTCACACTCGTCTCTTTCTTCTTTTCTCCATCTGGTCTTAATGCGATCATATCTTATGTTTTAATATCCCAGAAATCCACATCATACTACATTTTCCTCCCAGTTAGTCAGGTAATGTGATAGAAAGTAGCAGCGAATATCTCCTCTGATAACGATGGAATCATGTATATTCTGTATTTATACTGTATGTTGTGTGTGTGTGTGTCTTTATCTGTGCAGGAACACTTAGGTGTGCATGTGTGCCAGTTGTTGTGGGGTGTTAATTTTATCTCCCATCGGGCTGCTGACCGTGTCCTGGACTAAGTGGAGTCATTTACCAAAGGTTACAGCTGCAGTCATGGATACCAGCAGATGATAATTCATACCAATGAGCCTTATCCTAGGCAACCATGCTTTATATGCAGTGCTTCTCTCCTTTCTCTGTCTCCTTTTTTCTTCTTTATACCTCTTTATATTTCAGTCCCTTCCCCTTCCTTTTATCGCTCTGAAATCCTGCTAATTCCCCCATCCTTCTCTTGATAGAGAAGAGCTAACCAGCATGTAGCTGTCAGAAGGTTATTAAGCAGTCTGCCATTTTCAGTGGATCATGGTATCCACACCACATATCATATCTATGGCTGTGTGGAGATATGGAAATGAGACAGCATCTCTCAGCGGGAGCTCTCAAAACAACTGTGTATACTTTCATCGTCGGGGATGCTGCTGGGCCGGTGGCCAGAGTTCTGGGCTTACTCATTTCTCTAAGAGCTAAAAGTTGCTGACTTGCGGCTTTCTCACAACACCAGTCTTGCCCTTGTTACAAACAAAGCTGAACAGAAGCCTTTTTCTCCCTATAGCGTGTCCTTGTGTTTGCAGCCAAAAGGCAGAAACAACAGGTATTGTGTGACACTGAGGTTCGGGGGGGTTAGAGTCGGTTTAGCAGAGCAGCAAAATGGATGGACGAGAGCAGAATGAAGGGCTGGGGATGAGGAAAGGAATTATGTGGCTTTTAAGAGAGCATTTTAATTTCTGGCAGGTTGAGAGGGATAATTACACCACACGTAATCCTATAATATCCCAAAACATCATTTAACTTATACACCCAGTGAGTAATAACTTTATCAGCCAGGCAGCATTTTATCTGCTGTCTCGACTCTGAAGTGCCTTTGCTTTTAAAATGTATAGTGGTTACATTTTTGGCAAAACATGTGTCACAATATTTGAAGGTGTATGAGTTTTCAGTCGGCTGGTAGAGCAGACGATGTAGATCAAGCAGAACAAAGAGCATTTGACTACATTTTGCAAGTAGATTTTCACAGTGAGTAAGTTATCCATTACAAAATGAGGAGATTTTTCTTAAAAGAATATTTCCTCTGCATAAACATGGAGGGATCTGCAAAGACACAAGACATACAGCATTGTCCGTAGGGCTGGGTATTGGTAAGGACCTCACAATACGATACGTAGAATGACACAGGAGTCCCAATAAGATACGTATCGCAATACTTTCAATACTCGACATAATTTACTGAAACCCGTAAAGTGCAGCTGAGAATGCAGCCGTCTGTGTTATTGAGTCAAAAGTATTAAACTCAAAATGTCACACCAACGTATTAGCGCTTAGGGTTATCACAATACCAGAATCTTAAACTAAAAAGGTAAGTGCTGGGCACCCAAAATGATGAACCTTCTTATTTTTGATTACCAGCCACGATGCTGGAGAAGAAAAATACAACTCACTGAAATACAATAAATAGTGAAAAATAAAGGCAAAATAAGAGGAAGATTGTCCCAAATATAGGGTATTGACATGTTTTAAAAATAATATTTCAATAGAGCTCACAGCCAACAGAAAACATTGTGATCAAGTGTTCCTGTGTTCTCTGTGTCTGTGACGGACACTTAACTTGTGCACACTTAACTTGTGCAACTTGTGCTTTATAACCGTTGGTATTTGCAGACCTGTCTGTTAACATTCTGTCTGTGCCTCGGCTGTGTCTGACAGAGGTAGCGATCAGCATGAAGAGCGCTTCAAACTAAATCCAGCAAAGTGCAGAGCAGTAGACATGTTTATTAGCTCGTTGGAGAATAACGGCTGAAAACAATCAAAAAACATCATCTTATTTCTTTGTTTCAACGCTCTCTCTTCTCTAGCAGCTCTCCCTTACTTCACTTTGGGTGGTTCCAAATTGCACAGTGCCTAATTTCAGTAGGAGTGCACAGTAGATATTTGTTCTACTTCGTCTGATTGGAAGTGGCGTCATTAGCCCGCCTCATGTTATTGACACTGCAACTCAGATGTGATATGCACGATGGCTCAATAAACAATACAAAACTTCACATTGCATGTAAACAATTTAATAACTTATCTATTGAAAGTTGCATTACCTGAACCGGCTGAATCATTCCTCGATTTATTTTTTTCATCCTCGTTTGTTTTGATTTCGAGGCACACGAGAAGTGACGTTTTACATTAAATTTTGCACAGCATTGTGGGTGTTAAAATACAATTCATTTCCTGAAAGGATGCATCCGAACCATACTGCACAAAACCCAAAAGTTAGTTTCCATACCGAAATGTTCAGTCTACTGAGGTGGAAGAAATGCCCACTGAATGACCACTAGGGTTCAGTCTACTGAAACCCCCCGCACTCCAAACTGAACTGTGGCTTTTCGGAAAGGGCCCCTATTTTTATTGCACTCTACCACCACTGCTCCTTCTTGCTCTCGGCAGCTTTTCGGCTCAAGGAACCAGCTGAATAGTCGATTAGTCGAATAGCAACTTCTACAGGAGTGGAGGTTGTTGTGATTACAAGACTTTAAGAGGAATACAATTACAATTTAGATCCATTGAATGTATCAATGAGGGGGGTGGCACAATCGATATAGTATCGTGAGAACACAAATCAGGATACTTTGTTGAAATTATTTTTTTGCACAGTCTTAGTTGTCCATAGAGGCCACCAAAATCAACAAATTTGAAAGTTTCTTATAACTGCCTTCAAAACTTCAAATGTGTCCCACAGTAATACCATTCATCTCTACTTCACCACTCTCATGCTCCTCTACATGTTTTCCGAGATAACCCCAATGCCTTTTAAATTCTATACTTGAAGCTATATTTAAAGGTTTCTATGTGAGCTCTTGCCAGCTTTAAAACTTCAGGCTCTTTGATGTCACTGCCAGAAATTTGAAAAGGCAGAAAAAAACTCTTTTAATACCTATTTTATTTGTAGTGGTCTATGAAGGAGCACGGCCCAAGTTGGCCTCCTCTGAGCTCTTCCAAAACTCTCGGGTGTATCCCAGAAAGACCTGCGGCGTTCTGATAAGTTAATGCATCACATATTGCCCTGCCCACGTGAACATGAAGTCAGCAGTCATTTCGTAATGAGCAGTTTGTGTGTACGTCTGTTTTTCAGTTTGTTTGCCCGCTGGTCTGAGCCTGTGTGTACACGTAGGGCCATGACTGATGCGCGGCCGATCCCTCGACTTGGGGAAGATGTATGTGGGTCAAAAGTGAGCACGGTAATGAGCACTCTGAGCGTGTATACATTATGAGAAAGACTATGACTGTGTGCTTGCGAATCAGTCTGTAGCCTCAGGGGGTCTGGGCTGTGGTTTCAAGCCTTTTGAACAGAAGGAGTGATTAGGCAGACTGAGCTGTGTGTCAGTAGCATGACTGGCTGTGTGTGAGTGTAGGATGAGCGTCTCTGTGGTGGACGGAGTTCCCCGTAGATCAAGCGCAGGACTGTTTTTAGCAACAGCTGTCGGCTTTTGCTCGGGATATAAAAGAATTAGAAAGAAGGCAAGAAGGGCAAGATCTAAAGGCGGAACACACACAAAAAAAAAGCAGCACAAAGAAACTTCAAGTCATTCTTCAAGCTTTGACTCTTTTGATTATGTGTGTGTGATGTTGTTGCCTGAGCATGCCTCTGCTTTAGGCTGACACACCTGCCTGAGTCAGCTGAGTCATGGCACGTGTGTCTCTGGACATGTGTGTGCGTACATCTTTATTTGCACAATCTTGTTTTGAACATTTTCTCAAAAGATTGTTTTTCTCCTTCCTGCACTCACTCTCTTTCTTCTTATTATTATTTTTTGCCCCTAGGTTGTTGTTGTGCTTCTCCACCTCCTCCTCCTCCTCAGGTTGTAATGTGCGTCTGAAGGCAACGTGGGATAAGAGACTGCGTCCTCCTATCCTCTCTGTTTGTGTCCTAACAGCCTCCGTCCCGCTCTACACAACTCTTCGGCCACAGGCAGCCGAGTGAGGGCAGCACTAATTGTGCAGGTCAGTGAGGTTACGCAGCCTCTCTGAGTATTTCTCCTCTCTCTGCCTCCGCCTTGGCCTCTTTGATGTGGCTCACTCTCTTGGCTCTGTGCTCAGTTGCTGTATTAAAATGCATGACGTCAGAGTTTACTTTGCCATGACAAATAAATACTGCACTCTAATGTTTAAATCTGGCAACGAACTGTTGCAGAAGTTCACTCTCTTGTTCGCTGGAGAGGTTGATCTTTAAGGAAATCCACAGAAATGTCTACATTTTTGATCTGAACCGCTCCTCATCTAAAATCATTTACAGGGTGTTTTGTTTTCTCCCTTTTTTCCTCCCTCTGCGTGTGATGTAGGAAATGTAGGAGATGTCTGTCTTTTCAAGCGGGTTCGGTTGTCTTTTGTGTGTCTTGTCTGAAACAGCATGTCAGCCAGGCGGGGCGGCTCTGGGAGGATGTGTGTGTGAGAAGGAAGAGAGTGTGTGTGCTGAATGAAATGTAAAAAGCAGTACGCCTGCCTGCACACACACACAACAGCCTTTGGCCTAATGGGAGCTGACACTCTGACAGGCTCTCTGAGCTCTTTATCTGGGCCTCTTGCCTCACAGTTTGTGTGTGTGCATGCATGTTTGTGCCTGCTGGATTTCTGTGTTGTGTTCCTGCCTGCATGTGTGAGTGTGTGTGTGTGTGTGTGCATGTGTGACCCCAGCGGTGGTAGTCGCCAGGCCCCTAGAGAGTTCTTTAACCCCCTAACAGAGTCAGACTCATTTACATTGAAATGGGAGAGTGGCAGGACCTCTTTATGGACTGTTTGCTTTTGCTCTATAGAAAAGCTTCAACTCCACCGCCCTCTCTCACACACAAGTGCACGCACACGCACATGCACACGCACACACATGCAGAGTCACACCAGATACATGGGAATTTACTCTGCTGCAGGTCACACAGTTGGTTTTCCAAACTGTTGGCTGTTATGCCCTCTTTAAGGATCTTAATTGTGATTGTGTGTGAATGAGTTATGAGGGGTCAGAAAGGGTTGCTGGATTGGCTCTGTATGACTGAAGCCATGTGCTTGTTAGGTTTTGGAGTGTTTTTCTACAGTACAGTTCTCTCTCTTTCTCTCTGTCTACTTTCCTAATGAGTGCTGGTCGAGTTGATCTGAAGTCCCTCAGGTTCCCATCATCTTGCCGGTCCCACACTCCTGATTAACACTGCCTGAGGCGTGAGATGCTGCATCAGAGCTCCATCCTAAAAGAACTCTCTAAATCCTACAGAGGAGATGCTGTAAATCGGATTCCAGGCAAGTGTCTATGCCGGCTAAAGGCAGAGAGGGTTCCCTAAAGTTGGTGGTAGCTGCAAGACAGAGCCCAGGTCTAATTATAGCCACCAGGAAGTGAGTGGGAAGGAACCCTTTGATGATCCATACCGCTGTATTTCTGCTCGGGAAGTACTGCATTTCACCTCCTCTTCCTTCTCAATTCTATTTCACTGCCTCTTAGTCATAGCAAGGACTTCTGCCCTCTTCTCAGTCCAAATGAGTGTTCTTTTCCCACTATCCTCCTTCTTATCTTTCTGTAAGGGCTCCCTGTAAAAAAAAGAAAAGAAGAGCAGAGTGCACTATTTGAAGTCACGTGGCAGGGAAAAGAGCAAATAGAGTCAATGTTTTCCACCTGCCTGTTTCTAATTTCTTCCTGATAAATGTTAGCTTGATATCTCTCTCCGTGGATGCAGCCCCTTTGTGCAGGGAGAAACTTTTCTGTTAAAGATCACAGAGGAATGCACAAAGGGGTCTATATTTAGCCATGTTCTGAATGTATTGTGATTGCACATGAACATGTAAGTGGGTAATGCATGCTTTGTCGATGATGTCAGATGCTTTGGACTTTAAGAGTTAAAAGCAAACTGGCTATAATTTAGATCACACAAAGTGTTTTTCTCTCTCCATAAATAGTCTCTCTGTAAAGTATATTATGAGTGTATTGAAATGCCTTGCATAGAGCCAGCATGACAGGTGGTCAATAAGTAACCCACTGGTTGATACAGAGTGATTGGATCTCTTGGTTTCAGCTAAGGCGTGTGGTGGGCTCTGGGGATAAAATTTGCACCAGGCAAAAGCCGCTGTGTGTTTCCTAGTTTTTAAATCTTTGCCATAATTTATGTATCCAAAAATCTTTGATGAGGAGCGGGGTATGACTAATTTTGCCAAAGGGAAAAAGGTTGAAGGATGCAGCGAGAGAGTATACGAACAAGAACGCTTGCCCAGAAAAAGTGATATCTTCATTTTCTATCTTTTCCCATAGCTGCTGATTTTAGCTTTCTTCTTCTAGCCTGGAGCTAACATGTATAATGTATTCACTTTAATTACATCAATACAGTTTATGAATGTTAAAATCCACTAGAAGAACCAGAACGGATACTTACTGAACCCCTTTATACCTGTAAACTAATTTTCTTACACAAAAGTATGAATGAACACTTGAATGCCGTATAGCAGCCACACTGTGTATCAATGTAGCCGTGCCCTACAGAGGAATGCCAATGTGTGGTTAGCATGACTTTTAAACTGTGTGTTTAGGATGCAGCGATTCATTTTAGGTACATTTTAGGTATCCATGTTTCAGCTGCTCACCACTTCCTTTTCCTGTCGGGGATGAGTCATCAAATGTGCGTGTGTGTGTGTGTGTGTGAGCAAGTGTGTATATAAGAATGTTTGTGTGTGAGTGGTGAGTTCAGTCACCGCAGTAAGAGCAAGCCACTCTCTGCCTCTCTGTGATGAGATCCAGATGGAAAGTTTCAGTGGATTGGCCACTCTGCTAACCATTATGGTTCCTAAAATGTTCCTGAAAGGTTTTTTTTCCCTTCCTCGCAAAGTCTTTTGTGTTCCGAGATGGAGAAATGGACCCAGCCTGACTCACTTTTCAATTTGTTGCTCGTTAAGTAAATACGTTTAATCAAAGGGTTGTGTCACATTGAGGTTAAAGCCTTATAGAATATATTATGCCGGGCATGCCAAACATTACCTGCAGAGTCAGTTGAATCAAAAGAAGAAAACTGATTTTGTTTTTTCACAGACTCTCCCCTGGATGTCTCATTTGCACCGCCGCAAACCAGATCAAAAGGATCCCTCTGCATTCACAATCTTTGGATATAAAGAAACTCCTGCCAGGATGTTAGCATGCACACAATCACACACACACACTCATCCTGTACGTCCAAACAGAGTCAAACGGAGCGTTCTGAGCTGTGACAAACAGACCCACCAGGGCACAAGAAGGAAGGCTTTCAAGTTCGGCCAAGTGGTCTACCACTCATCCTATCCGTCAGCTCCCCTCTGGGTACGGGACACTGATCCAGGGTCAGCTTACTGTTCACAAAAACACATTGTCAGAGACAAACACAATGCGAGGCTGACTTGTTTTCCAAGCAGTGTGGTGAGGTTTCAAGGTTTTTCCAGGTTTCCTGCTATTTTATGTCTGGACTTCCTGCTTCTGATTTGGTGTTTTTGACTTTTCTGCTCATGTAGAGGGATTAGGAAAGTCTAGGAAAGGGCCTTTATCTTACACTTTGGCTGAATGAAAAGCAACAACAAGGCGTGGGAAAAGGAGTGGCCTCATCTCATTTGCCTGTATCCAATAATACTTGGCTTTGTGAGAGAGAAAGCGATGGAGAGATAACTTGTGTGAGTCTGCTTAATGTTTCCCATGTTTAGATAAGTATGTAATGATTCATATTCAGTGTGGCAGAGCCGTGCTATGTGGGCACAGCTTCATGTTTGCATAAAAGAAAGCTCAAGCTGAGAAAATGCCAACAGCTGATGAATTCTTTGCCAGAGCAGCGAGGTCAAGCAGTTACTTTGAGAACACGCGTCTACCTCTGCTGCTGTCCATTCCTCTGAAGACAGAAGAGACATTTTAAAATTTAACATGTATAGATTTCATTTTTCGAGAAAAACAAATGGGTCACAGGGTGCAGAGGGTTTTCATATCCGCTGCATCGCAGACAGGACCCAACATTTGCAGAGAGCAAAGTGAGCCAAACAGAAAAATCAAAACAAAAAAACAGATCTGTGTTTTATCTCTTTTAGAGCCAGACTTCCCTTCTTATCTCTGAGCCTGTTTCACCTCTTTCTGCTTTTCACCGCTGACTAAAAACATCAGCTGCAAACTTTGCTCAAACCACTTTATAGTGGTGACCTCAAATCTCAGCAGGCAGGCAGGCAGGCAAGGTACTTGAGTGGAGCTGTTGCGTACATTTGTGTATTTTTTGTTAGACTTTACTTGTGCTGAATAAATCACCAGCAGACCTAAATATAGGTTGAAGACCGCTTGGTTCTGTATTTTTAGCGACTTCAGCTTTTATGTAAGGCTCTTTATATAATCACAAGGTTTAATGGTACATATTGGTGTCAAATCTCTGATAGCGGTTCGACTCACTCATTATCCCCCACTTTAGACAAATACTTACACATATAAGTCCCTTAAAATCCTGACGTTTTCTCTATAATTTCAGGATATTCAGGCTCTGATGTTTTCTGGAATTTCCCACACGCACCTCACAGCGGGAGATTGTCGGTGTCAGCTTTAGGGTAGGTTAGTAATAGGAGGAGGGGGAGGAGTCTTCAGTAATGGTGATGTTTCTGGCTTAATATCAGTTCAACATGTTTAAAATGTATGTAAATGGTAGAAGACATGATACAGACTATTGAGGTGACGGTAGAGACTAAGCAGCAGAACTTTGCTTAATGTGAACAGCGTCACAGCCCCGCCCACTCCCTCAGACCCCAAAAGCATTGTCATCAGTGTATGAATGTATGTGAATGTTTTAAGATCAGTCTCTAATGGGCTTGCACTTTGTGTTTAATTGTGAGAGTAGGCATGTGACATGTTATGTAAAGAGCTGTGAGTGGCCGGGAGACTTGAAATTGCTATATAATATAAGTCCATTTACCATTTACCATTTAATCAGGCTAAAACCTGATCTGTTAACACACTGGCTCATCCTGAATTCTTGCTTTTTACTAAGGGGCTGACAGGGAAAGGTCTTTCTTAATGTCGAGGTGGACATATTTGTCTGTTTTCTTTCTACACGTGGAGCCCACCCAGACAATATGTGGATTTTTTTTCAGGAGTTCAGTGCATGTGTGAAAATAGCTTTACACACACACCGCTTTTTCTTTTCATCAGTGCTGTGTAAGCTGTCAGATGTCTGTGATGAAAACATAATGAGCCCAGTGTTTTGCATAGGTGCATAATTTTGTGCCAAATTTGTCTCCCTTAAAAATGTCACAGAAATCTTCCATCTCTGGCTTTTATTACGAGCTATATATACCAAACTGCACAGTACTGTAACATCACACCTCTGCCTGTCCTGCACTGATGAGAATGAGTCACCAGCCAGCACGCATTAAACCTCCTGAATGGAGGCTGTGAAAGAGTTATTAGTAAACACATTTATCTTCCTGATGTGCCCTCTGTGAAAAGGGACTTAAGTCCGCATGTACCGGAATCCAGCGGTTTCTTATCTGCAGCTAAATGGAAGTCGTGGTGACAACCACAATTAGGCAGGACAGCACAGGAAGGGAGTGGGTCACACACACAGTAATTACTCTGTCACCGCAGCAAGGCCGGGGATGCTAAAATACTGGCTACAGATCAGCGAACACACCACAAAGAGAAAAAAACACACGCATCATTAAGACCATGACTAAATACACAGTTTCAGATACGTCTCCACTGTGAGGAAGGAGGGGGTTGTTTGTGTCAGGTATCAGAGCCAATGATGTGTTTATTATCTCCTAAAAATGGGCAACATGTTCAAGCTCAACATTTCGACTGCTGGGCTGCAGAGCGAAGTGTTCTGATCGAGAGGTGACGGTACGCATATTCCTTACTCATGTAGAAAGACAGACTGTTGTGTCAAATAGAATTGTAAATTGTAAATGGACTTGAGATTGTCCAGCACTTTTCTAGTCTTCTGACTACTCAAAGTGCTTTTACACCGCAGGTCACACCTACCCATTCACATCCGTTCACAAACTGATGGCAGAGGCTGTTATGTAAAGTGACCATCAGAAGTAACTACTCCATTCATACACATGTATTCACCGTCGCCAAAGCAGCACGAGCAACTTTGGGTTCAATTCGGCTTTGGTCAAATCTGTCCCAAGCACCCAATGATTCAAAATCAAATAATTGATATTTTCCATGAAATGCATGAAAGCAAAAGTAATGAACATGTTTTTTGAAATGTAAGACAGAAAGTAAAGACGTTGGTACTGAAATGAATACAGTTGTCAGAGGAATACATACTTAAGTAAAGTACAGATACCTGAAAACTCCACTTATGTACACTTTTCAGCTAGACTTCAGAAGTAAATCCTGAATGACTTGAATTGAATTAAAACGTGGGTCTGAACTCTTGAAGCTAGCTCAATGTGATACCTTTCTCTTGGCTCTCTCGTTTGTTTGCTATTCACCGGCGGAGCTGAAAATATTGAAAGTTATCTCAAGAGTGAGTTATTATTCCAGCGTGAGTCTTGGCCGGTCCTGTGAGCCAAAACAACAGTGTTGGCCAGAACGTCCTCTGAAAACAAACCTGAACTCTCTCTGGCACAGGACGTGTAGTTACCCCGCAGACTCCGGGCCTATCGCTCCGGGGCTGCCTCATACAGCTCGCTCCATATTTCAAACCTGCACCACGGATAAACAGCGCTGACTCTCACAGCCCCACTCACAATAAAGTGTGTCAAGATGTGTCTGTATTTGTCTGTGTGAGTGTGACTGTGCTGTACATGTGATAAATGTTACATTTGTAACAGAGCAGCTCTGCCTGGAGCATCCTTGAGATGCTGCTGCTTTGTTCAGTGATTGAATTTTTTTTCCCCTTTATCTCCTCCTTTTCTTTACCCAGTGTGTATTTGTCTCTGTCTCACCAACTTCCTTCAACTTTTCCTTTGCACCGAGCTTTGATTTCTCCTTAAGTCTCCGTCTGAGCCCTTGTGAGACCCGTACTGTATCTGCTCAGACGTATTGATCACATTCACATCAGTCAGATGGTTGATAAAGATTGTGACTGATGGCGACCAAAGTAACGGATACGTCTGACAGAGTTTCTGACTTGATGTGATTGTGTGGGTGTTTTGGTGATACGTGCATGCTTCCCACTGGGCCCAATACCGTCTCAGGGATATTTACAACCTGAGTTGACTGATAACATAATTAAGGTCGTGTAGTGATCTGTGGCGGCTGTGTTCCCACTACACACACCAAACCCAGTCAGTAAATAAAGACCCGGCCCGGGAGGCGATCCTGTGACACAACATATATTCAGCCGAGCCACACAGGCAGCCACCTACTCACACACTCAGTGAAGTAAATAAGAAGTTCTACTGTCATGTCACACAGCAGAAAGGTAGCTGCTAGCTGGTGAAACAACAATGGTGCTATTTTTTTTAACCTTTAACACAGCTGATAAAGACGTTATTTAACAGTGTTCTTTTTATTGCAGGAGGAGATGTATTTAGGGGCAAAAAACAAAACAAAAATAAAAAACAAGAAGTAAATACCAAATTAAATTACAAATGTAGATTCAACAGGAGAGCAATAGAACCAAAGCAATATAGATACGCCACTGAGAGTTGAGGGACGTATCTGATTTTACTTAACACAACTTAACCTCTACTTTGTGCGAAGGAGTATTTCCACTTTAAGGTATACGGCTCACAAAACACAGATCAAATGTAAAACTGTGCAGAGCAGATTCAATTTGAGATGATATTCTCCTGCTGCATTCTCTCTTTTTTTTTTTTTTTTTTTTAAATTTTGGGCTTTTTATGCCTTTATTGGAGGGATAGGACAGCGGATAGAGTCAGAGACGGGGGAGAGAGAGAGAGGGAGGGGAAAAGCATGGAGGAAGGGAGCGACTGGTCGTATTGGAGCCTGGAGCCGACCGCTCTCGAGGTCTAAGCCACTGTACATGTGGCACACACATTAACCACTATAGGCTACTGGCGACCCAATTTTTCTATTTAAAAAAAAAAAAAAAAGGGCTCAATTCTAATGTATTTGACTTTCATTTAATCACAAATTCTGTTGCGATCAAACCTTTTTTTTAAAGTAACATAAGACCAAGATAGCTCACAACCACAAAGCTAGAAGGCTGAAGAGATAACATCCCAAAGAAAGGGCAGCTAGAATATCGAATGCTTTCAGAAATGACTTCAGTTTTCTGTTGAGCTATAATTTAAAAAAGTGTCTGACAAGTCCTCCATTTTTTCTATTGTAAAAAACCAGATGAGCCAAAACCAAGCGAGGCTCAACTCGCAATAAAGTCACCACGGCAATCAGCAGTATTTAGTGGTCGGGGGGCTTGAGGAGATCGGTTTCCAGAATCCCTGTTTTATGACACGGGATGAATTCAGTTTATATTCTATTACAACACACATTTCAGCCACATTTTTTATCACAGCAGTCTTCTTTTCTCAAACTGAAAAAGGATCAAGCTCACCATTATATGTTTCAGCCTTGTGAAAAAGGAAAGCATTTTAGTCCCGAGCATCAGGAGCCTGAAGTAAACCAGTCTTTTAAAGTAACTGAGTGTCAGCAAAGATTATCAGAAAATAATCATGTACGATCATGCCTCTTATCAAAGCTTGACCTATTTTCTAAAAGTTGTTTTGAGCCTCAATCCTTAAGCATTAATGGACTGTGTTTATTCGCTTTCTTGCACAATCTGAAAACATCTCATTTACACAGGCAAGATAAAACTTGTATATTAGCCTCAGAGGTGCTGCTTCAAGTATCGTGTCACCTCTGTAAACTAAAGGTTGTTCCTTGTGTTATACTAGTCTTTATGCAAAGCTAAGCTAACAAGCTGTTCACGATAGCATCATGTTACCATGGACACAGGAAAGTGGTATCTAACCTCTCATCTAACTCTCCAAAACAGAAAACATTCATCAAAATGATGAAGGTTCTCTTAAACTTCACCACTATGTTCCTCCTGAAATATTCTTCTAATCTGCTGCCTATGTTACCATTAAAACAACAAACGGCTTTTTAATCATTGTATCTGCCAAAGTTAGAGCACTTGTGACCTTGTAGCCCTCTTGCATCAACATTAGTGTGTGATCTTAGATCATGGTCGATATTGGCACTTTGTTTTAAAGCTGTTTTCGTGAGTTAGCAGAAGCTTGTATAAACAAAAACAAAACATGTGGCTTTGCGGTACTCTCCTCGAGAAACAGTTGAAATTTAAATATTCTCATAGAGTCTTAGGGTGAAAGCCTTCGTGTCTTTTGGGTTAGACTGTTATTATAACTTAATTGTTCTAAAAAATGTGATCAGTGGCATTGTCTCACTGTGGGGGCAGAACAGTGGTTATATAGTGGTGATATATTGTCATTAACATATGTAAGACATTTGTGTGTTTTCTACGAAAGCCCTTAGGGGACACACATCCAGACATTTTATGTAGCCTACTCTGTTTTCCTATAATAAGAAGGCATATAACATGATCATTTCTGGGTCTTTTTTCTTGAGATTTTGACTTTTCTTTGATATCTTGAATCCCCAGAGTTGCAAAAGCATAAAACAAATAAAGAAATAGGCCCGAATTAACTCTTTATTAGCTTGTCGACTGTCGAGGTCTGGCATATCAGTGTCCAGCCTATTGATTTGTTTTCTTTATCACCAGAAAGTGATCCTGTTATCCCACTAGAGAACCAATTTTTACCACCAGAGATAATGAGAAAAATGAGTCGACATCCTGAGAAAGCAACTGAAGTCAACTTCTTTTCACAGGAAAATGGATGCAAGTCAGCTTAGGGCTTTTTGCAAATTCCGTCATCTGTCTTGTCGATAAGAAATGTGTTGAATATTATTTGTGCAGTATAAAACTCTTCTGTGTGTTATCCATCTCATCTGATCTCTCACTGAAAGAGTAAAGAAGAGTTATTTCTTAAAATCACCTATCAGATCATGTTGCAAAATAAGCATCAATGTGAATGTTTTTTGTTTGCGGTTTTGCATTTGCTCTTCAGAAACTGTCATTGTTGAATTAATGTGTGCTACTGTGTGTGTGTGTGTGTGTGCTTTCTTTATAGACAGAAGATCATCCCTCTCTGCACCACACACACCGACAGTTCTCTACATTGGAATGTTAATGGCATGGACCACTGCAGCTGTTTCTGTGTGTGTGTGTGTGTGTGTGTGTGTGTGTGTGTGTGTGTGTGTGTGTGTGTGCGTGCGTGTATGTGCGTGCGTGCACGTGCTTTTCTGTGTGTGTGTTTCTGTGTGAGCGCTTTCATGTGTGTTCGAACATACATGAATAAGTGAAACCATGTAAACTTGGTTAACTAATGTAGAGCTCTATTGGCTCAACTAAACTGAGGTCCTGAACTGTGTGAGAGAGAGAGGACGGTCACACACTGGAGACAGTGGGACCAGGTCTGCATGCAATCTGCTTTACATCCACTTCTCCACTGACGAATCAAAACAACATTTTATCATGCTAATTCTCCAGTGAAGCACATCTTTTTCACACAACAGTCCCTTTTACATACATTTCCCCCCCCCCAGTTTCTTTATGGTGCTCTTAGCATTAATCCACATCTATATCTTCAGAGAGAAACAAAAAGACCCTTCATCACATGATGAAGACTGACCGGCCAACTGCTTTCAGACTTGTGAGAGGATTAAAGACACTTTCAAACCAGAAACAAAACGTTCACATCTTAGCTCGAGATGTGACAGACATGTAGGATGAGGAACTCTTGGCCGGGGGAAGCAAAGGGAAACTGGGGCACAGAGGCCAGAGGGGTTGTGTGGTCCTCTCTCCTCTTTGTCCACTCAAAGAGAGGATTTTGCTTATGTGGGTATTGAAGAGTCCAGAATGGATTTGTCTGCTTTTACAAAGGTGTGGATACATAATGGGTTGCCATGAAGTGCTACTGTTACATTTGTAGTCGCTGACAGATGAGTTTCAGTGTACAAAAGCTTTCAAATAAAAACTACATTTACAGAAAGGTAGATATATCTGACAAACAGTTTATATTTGAAAATGACAAACAAGCCTTTTTCCGGTCGTTTTCAAATAAATCTCTGCCTAGTCTGAACAGTCAAAATGACAGAAAAACTGTCTGTTGGAGGTTTGAAGTCTGATGTCTCCTTATGCTGCGTTTCACTATAGTCTAAAACAGTTTGTTGTTTTCAGTGACATTTGTCCTGTTTCTGCACTTACAACTGAGGGAGTATAAAGGGAGTGAGTTGATCCTGTCACATGGAAGTTATCTCTTGATTACTTGACTTATTTCTGTTGCACTGAGGCATGGATCAATGGATACTCACAGAGAGATTTAAAGGAAGGAAGGTTTGTAATTACAATAACAACCACATAGCATCTGTGTAGATTAGTGAGTCAGTTCTGTTTTATCTGTTCATCCATGACACAGGAGCAATTAGTTTGAATTCTGAACCAAATTTATGTAAAAGCTCAATAAAATATATGTATATTAAGCAATAGCGATAAAGTATATGTATTTTAGGTTTGTTATACTACAGAATGTGGTGTTATTAACCAATATGCCAAATGTCAGTAATGAAAAAAATAGCTACTGATATAAAATTAGGGTGCGAAACCATGCAGTAATCTCTGCTATGTGAAGCTGTGAGCATGCCTGATAAATGCTACTCCTACTCGTGGAAAAGATGCATCTCTCTCAACAGTCAAAAACTGCAATTAAAATACTTCAAATTCTAACATTCGGGGAAGATTCATTTCCAGATTGAAGGTTTAGTTTGTTAGCGAAATGACAGACCTTGATTTTGGCACTTACTAATAACCTGTGACCGAGCATGAGAACTGAATATGTTTTTGGCCCCACCAAAAAAAAACTGGAACCTGAAAGGGATGAAAACATTTCTCATGGTCTAAATCCATCATTCAGTTGAATACAGTCCTCAGTCTTTTCACATGTCCAACATTAGAGACCAATATTTGATTTTGGTTTACAGATTCATCTTGCTTAGTTTTCACCTTCACCTTTCTGTTCTACAGGTCACACAAAGCCGCCTCTACAGTGCAAAAATAACATTTCACTAACTCCTAAGTATCTCAAAGTATGATGACTGAGGAGAGGCTTAAAGTGCTTATACTGTTTTTTTTTCAAATGACATTATTTCTCATCTAATTTTAATCTTATACAGTAAAATGTTGTTCACATTAAGATTCTGTGATTTGTTTTTCATAAAAGGTATGTTATGCCACAGTTAATGATATCAGGATTGTTACAAAATGTCTTTGCTTCTCTTGTCAGGAGCTCATCGTCATCCAAAAAGGATGATTGTGAAGTAGGCAATGCAGATTTGATGATAGGTTCATTCACTGTAGTACTCAATATTCCCAACATTATCTGTGTGATCTATCTCTATCATATGTTATACAGCCAAAGAAGACAAGAAACTGCCTGTCCGTGGAGTAAGAATGGTGGGTTGTGTCGTTTCTTCCCATGCAACGTGGTTCACCTAAATGACCGCCACAAAACTTGAACAACAGAACTCTGTCAGTGGACTTCAGAAGTCCCTTTACGGACGGATGAAAAGCTTCGGAAACCTCCTCCCCTTCGCCATTATGATGTCAGATTAGGGAGGGACTGTGTCCGACAGCTTTCCGAATCTGCCTTTCTGAAGTTCACACCCACTAAACATCTCGATTGTTCGGCTGTGCAGAGGTGTGCCAGGGGTTGAACTTCATTTGTCATCATTTTTCATTTCCGACACATCTGTTTCCGGCACTTTTCATGTGAACAACCAAGTGCAACACTCTCAATGCCTTTTCAGAAGAGACTGTCAGAAAATGTGCACTATTGTCCTCCATATTTGAGTGATTTCATTTTGGCTATATAATGACCGGACTTACTCTCAGCCTTCTAGTGGGGCCTTTTATGGAAAAACACATTTGATTGGCTAACACAGAGTACAAACTTTTTTCTTTGTTTCAGCACAACAGAAACTTAAAGATTTTTTCTCTTGTCAGGTGGATCTCTTCCACAGGGTAAATGTATTGTACATTTCCACAAACACCTTGCATCAAGGGCAGTTAATCTAAAAAATGAGTCTCATCTTAATTAAATGATCCATTAGCTCAAACAACAACAGCATCAGAAGTATCTGTCAGAACGGAGATTAGCCGGGTTACATATAAACCCCCTGTAGCAAAGAGGCTCTGCACAGATGGCCTGCCATGAAACATGAAAAACAAAACCTAACAGATAAAGTTTTACTTAAGTTGTAAAGACAGGTACAAGATTTTCCCCTGGCTAAGGTGGAAAAAAAGTTGTTTAGACTCTGATCACAGCTGTTGGTTCATCAAACTGGATCTTTATGGGATTTCTGAGCCCAAAGCACTCTCTGACTTTTAAGAAATGTGCCTCTTTATTGGATGTTCTTAACTAAATCAATTTTTTTTTTATCTCAGTCTTTCTGTTCTTACGTCAGTTTAACTCAACACAGCATTAGAAGGGACAAAAGTTGAATTTGTAATCTTATTACAGCTTCAAACTTCCTAAACAAAGCCTTGAGCTGAACCACAACAATACCACATATCCACAGCATTGTTGCCTATCAGAAGTCAAGCGGCGGCTTTCTGAAGAGAGACAATAGGCCTGTCAATTGACAGTGGTCATTCTGCGGTCCTGAAGGAGGCCCCGTGTTACCACATCTAGTTTTGTGAGGCCTGTCTAGAGCTTAATTCACAGAGTCTGAAGGTCTTTCATCTCCCCGGGCCTATCACTCTAAGCTGGGAAACAGGAGCTAAGGGATCTTCAACTCGCGGTACCACGGCCCAGCTTCCCTGCCCTCAGACCCCTCCCACTCCTGCCGTACTGGCCCTCTCAAAGGAGTCTTTCAGTATTGTGTTGGGGCCCAGTTCCAGGTCAATGGGAGCCCAGAGATTTAAAGCTGCAGTCTGAGTGGGAACAAATGGTTTGTTTGGTGAGTGGTCTAAAGTATCTTAAGAACTTCCATCAGACTGAGGGTGTTGCTGACTTAAGTCTTTAGTCTTTACTGCAGCACAACTAATATGACTGTGATGGCAGAGGAGCCGGTACCTGTTTTAAATCCAATATTGTGGTCACAGGCAAAGGTTGGGTCCAGGTCCTCAAACAAAAGTTCATTTAATTATCTTTTTTTTTTTTATTGATATCACAAACTTATTTAACACGTCCAAACAAAATGCCACCAAATGTCTGAGATATATTAAAGCCGCTGACACCTGCGGTGGTATATTCAGAAACACAATTAAACTGACCTGTGAGGGAGTGACATTTAAAAGAAACACATTTGCACCTACCACTGGAATAACTCCAGCAAATCGGATTTAAGAGACATATGAATTTACCCAGCTTTGAGTAAAGAAACCAATTAAATCACCACATGCACCATGAGTCAGGCTGAATCAGGACAAGTCCATCAGTTTGTTCCGTTTCTGATCCAGGGAAAAAAAAAAACTCTTGCAGTGGGAAGGTCGTATCCTTGCGCAGGGTGTGCTTTGTCTTGTGCCCCATCTGCCCAGAGTGGCAGCTCTGCTTCGTTTGGGACACATCACCCCTGTACTCTATCTCTACAGCTGTCTCTGTTCAGGCCTTTGTGTGCGTCCCAACAGCTGATTGGGTAGTATAATGTGACTGGTGTCCTCTGGGCAATCTGCTGTTGGGACAAGGACGTGCTCAGGTGATCCAGAGGCTGATTGGCGCCTGGCTAATGGAGAGGGCACCATGACCTTTGGGGCTGTCAGATGCCAAACTGTCCTGTTAATTATGCATCGGGACCCTCGACCAGCCGCTGGAAATGGGTTGAAACAAACTGTGTGCCATCTAGATGTGAACCCCTCAAAATCCAGTTGTATCACAAGCTTACCAGTCGCTGCATGTGTTTGCACATGCATGTGTATGTGAGAGCTTTGAACCATCTGTTCTCAGGCTGAACTGTCTCGCTGCACTTTGTATGAACATCAGAGGAAGACATACCTCACTACTGCTCAGAGCTGTGTGAAATTTCCATATTTCCCCCCCGACACTATTTCATGGTTCATCTATGTTGCATAGATGACCATAACATTTCTGTCTGGTACTCCCCCACTGTTCTTTTTAGTCCATCTTGTCTTCTTTTCCTCTCACCCTTTCTTTCTTTCTTTTTCTACCACTGCTCTTTTCCACAACATAAATGACAGATAGATTTCCGTTGACCTGTACAGCAATGCCTCTTCACCCTTTCACCCTTTCACCCTTGTATAGAGGAGTAAGCAAATATTTATGTTTTTCCTACGTCGTCTCCTCCTCACCCACCACTTTCTCCTCCTAATCCTTCCTCATCTCTCTTTAATTGGTCTTCTGTATGCCTGATCTTCCCCTCCCCCTCTGTCCCTGTCCTACATCTTGGTATTTGTTTTAGCCTAAGATGGTCTGATAGATAGGCTAATTTCTCACTCCTCTATCTCTAAACAGTATCAGTCAGTACCCGTAGGAGCTGTGCTTTACTGTACTACATGAAGCTCACTAAAAGTGTGTGTGTATATGTGTGTTTCTGTGTGTTGCCTTTTTGCTTATATAGCATTGTTAGAGGCACTGTCTGCCAACTCTATTTCTTTTAGGCTAACAGTCTGGATGAGCTATGTTTAATGTTCATGACACTGCTTTTATGACAGCTTGACTAATGAGCGCACTGTAGTGTGTGTGTGTTTGTGTGTTTAGCATAAAAACTATCAAACACTAACAGCAATTGGCAGCATTATGAAACCCTGGCATATTGAAATATAATTTGAAACAGGTTTGTTATGCCTGCATTGAAGGGTTACACAAGGACATTGTCTAGCTGGAATAGCTCACACCACCGGCAAAGTTTCTGATTACAGAAAATGAATTAACATGCACAAAAGTAACAGCTCTGGGTAAAACATCCATCAAGCTTCTATTTTATTTATCTTTTCATGACAGGGTGACGTAGCAGAGGTTTTCTCTCTCTCTTGCACACACATGCCATGGCAGTAATATACACACAGTGCTTGGCAACTTCCGGTACTCTCCTGATCGTGAGCAGTCATTCGCTGTCTCCAGAGTGCACTACACTGATGATTAGCAAACATCCGAGTCCAGTTTTGCCGTTCACCAAAGATGTACGCACGTTATATGTGTTCAGGCACAGCTCAAGCTGCAGCACAGTGCTCTGAAAATAGTGCAGAGTGGAGGGACAGATTTGCTGAGTTCCTGACAAGTGAGGGGGTCCAAATTAACAATTTAAGAGTTCCTTCCTCATACAATGGGTCCGGTGTCCATGCACTGGGACACCAATAATAGCTGCTGTGGATGCAATGTGGAAGTACAAAGGTGTAATAGTGGCAGATTCATGACGGCTCTCCTGCAGAACAGCTACTGTATATGTCAAGGGCTTTTATGTCTGTGTTGCACTTAAATAAACAACATGGAACTTTTTTTACCATCCACGGAGGATAATTGAGCCCTTCAACAATATTGCAAGTACAAAACAGCATCTAGTAGTAGAATAAACAAAAAGAAAGTATAACTTGTGGCTTCATTTTGAATAGTGTTGCGAAATAAAAGAATAGCGCTCTGTAAAGTAATAGCATCCCTCCAACCAGCTCTACCATAACAAGACCAATACAATAAACTACAAGTGGTGCAGATAGATTGAAGAAGTACATGCCTTTGATGAGCTTTTTGAAGACAAGCGTTTTCTTTTCAGAGAACAAGATTGGACTCTCGCTTCCTTTAGAACTAAGTGGAACAGGAAGGTCAGTCAAACAATGGCAGTCAAGAGCGCAAAAGAGTTGAGGGCGACTGGAGAGAAAATTAGATGGCTGCAAGGGAAGAGAAATAACCGCATGTATGTAGTGGAGACGTATTATACAACCAAGTCATGTAAATTCACATCGTTTGTGTTGTTAGTTTTTATTTTGTTTTTCCTACTGGTTGTACTGGAGAGGCGATAAGGGGTATGCTATAATGTCTGAAGACATCTGAAGGTCAATCACGTACCTCGCTCCCAGACAGGATGATGTCATAGACGAGAGGGGGGAGGGTTAACTGATTCATGTTTCAGGTTCCTCACACGTTTTTATGCTGGACAGTATTAGGCACTGTACAGCAAGAGATTACAGTTCATACTAAATATTTGATCTGTTGAGTTATCGATAAAGCACAGAAAAACACTGTTATCTAAACTGATGGAAAAGAAAGTGAAAGACTGAGTTGAGGTTTGTCTGCTCCTGCTCTGGAAGTGTATTATCTCCAAACTACCATGCCGTTAGGTTTCTAAAATTAACCTGAACTAAGAGCTCTCGGAGAGGCGTAGGAGAAGAGTCAGAAGACAGGGATGAACAAAAAAAGTTTTACCTGCCTTAAAATAGTGAAGCAGCAGCAGCTCATGTGAAGTATTTGTTTACTGTCGATGCGGCCTCACGTTATTTTTAAATTTAAACTGCAGGGGTACATGCAAGATTAGAAGATACCTGCATCCCAGGGAAAGCAGAAATAGCAGTGTCAAAATCCTGAGAGCTACCGAAACAATGCTGACTAAGATGCAAGAACAACAAATGCCCCTGAGGGAACAAGAACAGTTTTATCATCATAAAGCAGCATATGTATTTTATTTTAAGCTTATATCAAGAGAAAATACTCATTAAAATTCAGAGGCATGTGGAACTATCTCAGTTGTTAAAGGGGAAGTTCAAGCAGTTATCAAAAGTCTATATATTGTCTTAGTCTGACTACAACTGGACTCTTAACATGCTTGTTAATATGTTAGCCTGACTGAAATCGTACAAAAATACATTTCTTGAAGTCGTACTAATACACCTAGATAATGAGGTGGCGGATTGATTTACTCTTGCTTGTATACGCCTCCTTTGGACCCAAACTGACCATGTTATTCTGCACATGATCCACAGTCCCTGTGCTGGGCTTAGACCTTAGGAAGTCGAAAGGCATATAGCGTAGCATAGAAGAAGTTACATTGTCGTCCGACTTTGGATATCACCATAAGCTACAGGGATCGCGTCCATCACATTTGTTTGAAAAGGGAAACGTAGAGTATGTACGAGATGTACAGAGCAATAAAGTTGTCCATGTTTTCACCATTCAGTAAACAACCAGTTTGCCATTTGCTAACTTTTGAATAGTAACTAGCTGAAGGACGGCACATCACCACCTACTGTAGCTTAGTCAGACTTACTGTGCAAAGACTAATGTTAACTAACCCTAACCCTAAAAGTACATGTTTTCTTCTCTTCTCATTGAAGATTTGGTTTTACAACATGTGTGCTTAAGGACTTTAGGCTAAAAAGCTTCCTACCTGCTATTAACTAGCAAAGAAGTATGCTTTTCAATATGTGTGAAGGTCAGATGAGTCAATCTCTGGCTTTGTAGAATCGTTGAAAAGTTGGTTGGAGCTGTTAATTAATATGTTCCATCTTTGTCTGTCTTATTCACTGCAGCCTTCATTTGCAATCTCATTTGCAGGGTGCATACCAATGTGGGTTGTTCACTTAAAGCAGACCTCTCAGTAGATCACTATTTACAGCACACTATAATTCTACAGTTTGGCTCACACACACTGGATCTGTTTTCTTACTCAGAACAATTTAAGTCCCAGAGTTCAACGTTCAGGAGTCCAAGTTCTTTCTGGTTTAACTGGTTCAGTGAAACACAGGACAACACACTGAACCCACTTCAGAGTGTTACACTCTCCATCTGTTGTTGGTATGAATAATGCGTCACTCTGACCTTTCTCTTGGATGCAACACTACAAAAACAAGGAATAAAGAAATAAGCAAACTCCCACACATATTGCTTAACACTACACATATTGCATATTACAGATGATTACCATTAGCTGTATTTCTCACATGGTATATGGGCCTCTGTCCTCCAGCCTTGTTTATTCATATTTCACTAACTATTAATGTTAATGTGTTGGGGCATCAGGGACAAAAAGTATATGTTAATAAGACACCTAAATATAAAAGACTTGTCTGAAAAGTGTGGTAGAGATGAGCTTGTCCTAAAGTATATATCATTGTTTGTTACCTGTTTGGATGTCTGACTCACACTCATGTCTCACAGCTTTGCCCTGAAAGCAGAAACCTCTGTGTTGAAAAATGAATCCATTGCTGAAGTGCACAAAACTGCAGTTCCTCGAGTGACCACTTGGCCAATAGAAACCAAGAAAACCCCATTTCAGCCCATATTAACATCCCCATAGCTACAGCAGAAATAAACATATTCCCTGCCTGGAACCACCAACAGTGTATCTTATTTCTTAATATGTAAAAAATGTACTGCATGGTGGTGCAGTGGTGAGCGCTTCCGTCTTACAGCAAGAAGAAGCCTGGATGTAACCCCCTCAGACAAGGCCTTTATGGGTGGAGTGTGTATGTTGTGAATTCTTTCCGTCTTCCTCCCACAGTCCCAAGATATGCTTGTAAGGTTAATGCTCCTAATCTTTCTTTTTGTGCCATTCATTAACAAACTTTTTTCCCTTTCATTTTCTTTGGCTTCCTTTTGATGTTACTGTGAAGTGTCTTTGAGTATTTTGTAATTTCTATATGAATAAAATGTATTATTATTAATATTATAAATTGCCTGCAGTTGTGCATGTGATTGGGCCTGGTTGTTTGTCTCTGTATGTTTTCCTGTGATTGTCTGGCAACCAGGATGTCTCGAGTACACTGTCTCTTGCCCAGTAGTAGTAGAAGGGGTTATTATTTTTTTCTAACTAATTTGTTCTGATCATATTTAGGCTTAGAGTTATTCATAATTAGTTTGTTTTGGCATTTGGGATTATAGCTGTTTGCCAAGAAGCTAGGCTTCACATTAACTAAATCCTGTCAGCAGAGGACCGATTCAACTCCACCTCTTTGTTTCTAGATTAACTGAAAGTTAGTTTGAGTCAACCTTTTCAATATGGCGGCCCCCCTCATTGGGCTTCATAACGATCAAAAGGTGATGTCACTGAGACTACGTCCATGATTTATACACTAAATGGGTCACAGTCAATAAGGGGATGTAAACTGTACCTTAACAGAGAAAAATTGTCATTCCATGTAATTGCAATCTAAAACCCTCAAGGCAACCAAGTAATGAGCAATGACATGGTGGATTAAGACCACCATGACTGGAAACAATTCTGTTTGACCTGACTCAGGATCAGGACCTGCTAAAACACTTTCTATTGTGCTTTCCAAACTCGGTCTCTCTCTAAGTGCTCCTACTTTCTCAATATTGACAGATTACTGAGGGGAACAGTCTGCCCAGCCTCTTTAAATTACAAATGAGGTTGAATTAATGATATGATCAGAGAGATTGGACGATGATAGGCCAGACAATTTCAGGGACATTTTCTGTGTGGAACCACAAAAAGCCAATGTAGGGACATTTTCTGAAAAAAAGACAATTGATGCCCAGAATCCTTTGCTGCTTGTACAAGAGCAGCCCATTACTAAAACATCCATCCGGTTGTCCATTTACCATAACCATTCTTTCTATTCAGGGTCACCCTGATCTGACCTGAACATGCATGAGGTAAAACAGTGGGGAATGAAGTTTCTTTAGAAATGCTCACAGAATTAAGAGTTCAAAATTGAAAAGCAGCATCTCTTTCCAAAAACAGTGGCCCAGTTTTTCCGGATAATCCACAGAACAGGCTGTAAGCAGTTTTCATTGGGACTATTTTTTCAGTCGGAAGTCATTTCAAAGTCACGTCTTTAGCAGCAGACAACAAACCTTGTTCCAATATAATTATAATTTTCTTATTACATTTAAATGATTCATACAAGTCTTTTATTTGGGATTTTTGTCTGCAATGCTTTGCTAATGGTTTAACTGTTTGGTCTATTGACACAAAAAGGACAAAGCACTTTTTCAGTGCTAGAGATAAGTGGTTATTGATCCCCACAGGAGACATTTAGTTGTTGCAGCAGGACGAGGGGGACAGGAATAAGTAGGCTACAGAGAGAGAGAAAGTGACGCGAAAAGAGACATTTTAGAGATGTATGAAACAAAAATAAGAATGAAAGTTAAATCTGAAGGAGCAATAAACGGGGTGCCAGTGACCTAGTGGTTAGTTTGTGCACCCCATGCACAGAGGCTGGGTTCAAGTCCGACCTGTGGCTCCATTCCCAAATATTTAATTCTCTACTCTCTTTCTGACTCTATCCCCTGTCCTGTCTTTATAATGAAGTAAAATATATACATCTTAAAAGCAGCAATAAACAACAAAATATGAGGACTATTGCCAGCAGTGTGATTAATAGAAGTCAACAAGTCTAGTCTTATAATGATTGTATGAAATAAAGTTTAATAACGATATTAAATGTTAGTCCCTTATCATAACATTATTATGTATAAGTCTCACCTGCACATGCTCACTGAACATAACTGTACAGCTCCTCCATTGCACCAAAATATGTCTTTTAATTATTTTGCTATTGTCTTCTACATTTTTTTCCGACTCTATTGAAGTTCCTTGACAGTAGTAATACTGCCGTTTAATACTTGTTTTTACTTTTTTTTATCCTAAACCATTTTACCCCCACCAAGTTTTACTCAGCTCTGTCCCTATAGCTCACATACGACATGCTTGTAAAATTCTGACTCATCACACGCATGTGATGACGTGCGTTGGATGAAAATATACAGTATGTACTGTGTAACCATCCATTATGAATAGCTTTAGCACCACATCACTACTTGTGTTTTGAAATATACCACTTGTTTCTGGATGAGACACTGTTCTCGTGCAGGAAAGTGTTTCCTCTGATGCGGAGAGCCAACGTCACAGGTCGAGATAAAAATAACACAGTTAATATGATTCAAATATTTATCCTCAGGGGAAACAGGAAGGAGTGCTGCATTGCTCTACAGTACCACCAGAGTCCTGACAATAGCTATCCCCCATTCATCTCTATCCTTCTATAAAACGATATGTCCTTTCCTGAGCTGTAAGTGTATTTGAAATGTGTTATAATGGCATTTTGGTAGATATAACAATGTAAATTTCTCCATTGTGGGATGAATAAAGGAGTATCTTTTCTTAGACATTTGGGGTTTGCCTGTTATGGCTTTACATTACATTCAATCTTACTCGAAAAATAGGGGTTGAAGATGAATGGAATGATAAATGGAACAAGAAAATCAATTAGAAATACATGAGAATTCAGAAAAAAAAACCCCACAAGGTTACATTCAAGGACAAGTCAGCATCAGGAAAGTTGCCAGGTGTGGCTCTCCTCCTCTTTTTGTCTCTCTCTCTCTCACACACACACACACACACACACACACACACACACACACACACACACACACACACACACACACACACACACACACACACACACACACACACACACACACATACACACACAGTTACACACACATACACTGTGCACTTCTTCTACAAAAACCAGGCCAATCTCCCCCTGTCTGTGGAGATTGAGCTGCTCATCAGAGGCTGTTAATTACATCGTTCTCCAAAGGGATGACAAGTTAAGCCACCCGCTTTTCCTGGTCGGGTCTGAGGCATGGAGGCGGGCCTAAAAGCTAATCTCAATAATCCATGGAGGGGGAAGGAGGCGTCTTTGCTGTCATCAGTCATCGATGAGTTCGGCTATCAGTAAGCGGAAAATAACAGTCTCCATCCCCAGTAAGATCAGCAGGAATATAAGGAAACATAGCTGTGTCCCCGCCTGGCACTTCTACTCTGTGGTCTTTTCCACACCTCCCCCCAGCCTCAGCGTCCATCCCCCACCCTCCCCTATGCCCTGCTCTATTACTGTATGAACAAGAACATAATTGCAATTTAACGCAGTAACAGACACAGAGGAGATATGAGTGTCTTGTGGGAACATGATGACTGTTTCCTTCTAGTCTCTGGTCTTCAAGGCCGCCTCCCTTGGCGAGAACAACATACAGGATACATGGGAGCATTGATCTGTGTATGATCCTGGCTACATTACCATGTGGGGAACATGAAAACCTTATTATTAAGACATGTTTGGTTAGTGTTTATAATGCAAAAAGTTCCATCACGTTATATCTTCCTCTTGCTGAATGCCTGTCTGGACCCTGTTTGACATCAGCTGTGTGTGACCTCGTCCATGTTAGCATCAGACCATGCTAATGTTGCTGTCTGTTTGCTCACACTCCCCTTTTGTTGTTATGCTGTGATGATGTTTGGAAAAGGTCAAGTGGTGCATCTGTTTAGGCTAACCTTTCACCAAGAGCTTTTAATTAGTGCCAGCATCACTCAGCATATGGCAGAGTTTGTGTCAAAGCGCGGGTTTGTGGGTGTGTTAGACGACTTCTACAGATGGGCGACAAGGTAAAGGAGAGAACCAACTTTGGCCACAATAAGCTGAAAAAAAGAAACAGCTCCAGTGTTCCTTCGCTCTGATTCTTCAGGCTTTTGAACTTGCCTTGAGACATCAAGCACTCATCTTCTGAAAGATATCTGGCATGTGGTGTTTCATGATGATGCAGATGGTGAGCACTTCCTGCTAAAATCTCTCAGAGGTGTTCAACTTGGTTGGGATCGGGTGACTTTGAAATTCCCATGCTGCCTATCAAACCATTCATTGACACCTAATCAAAGAGTTTATATGCAACAAAGTTGGAATGGAAAATGTATTTTGAAATTAATGTAAAGCTCATTGACAAAACATCAAAACATCAAAATATTTGTCATTGAAGTATGTTCATTACTTTATTTTGAATAACATTTACTTAACCAGGAGGTCTGTTCTGCCAAGACAGGAGTCACACCAGTTACAGTGTAAAATGTTAAACCTTTAACATGCAAATCAGCAAGTTTCTGTTTGTTAAGTAATGAACCAATGATAAAAGTTCATACTGTGAAGTTTACACATACATAATATATGCTTGAGATACAAAAATGTTTGAGTTTTTATCAGTTGAGGAAAGAAATGTGTGAAAACTTACACCAAGCAGCTTGCTCTTCCTACAAAAAGTTGGTTGAAAAAATATATCATGAGTAGATTTAGTATTTATAATGTATGTTGTTTAGTATAATATGACGGAGTTGCCTACTGTTTTGTGTTGAATCAATGTAATGCTGATGCACATTTCATTTGATACGTATTTCATTTTCTTGTTCAATGTGTGTTTAACTCCTTTCTATCGAAGACTATTGTTGCAAACGGTAAAAGTATCTATGGATGAAAATATGCTAACACATTTGACTATGTGTGCATGTGTGTGCATGTGTGAATACTCTTCAGTCAGAACAACAGGTTGCCTTGTTGCCTGGTATCCGAGCAGGCTGATAGTACTGTGGCCTGTTTACCTCCGGTTGAATATTAATTAATCTTACGAGAACATGGAAACAGGCTAACCTCCTGAGCAAACAGCCCAACCCAGGTCACTCCTTAACTCCAAACAAATTGTGATAGTCTGAGATTTCTGCTATTTACTTCAAGCAAACAAATCTGCACATGAACCTTTCCTTATTCACCTACTTCACTGCCTTCCACCCTTCCTTTCCCTCATTCCCTTTTTACATCCCCTCTTTCCTCTAACATCGCCGGACATGATGAAGTCAGTCCACTCTAGCCGTTCTTCCCTATTGCCCAGTAAATTTCACTAGCATCTGGGTGATATTTACTGGTGTGGGGAAGATGAATGCCCTTCTCTAAATGCTTCAACCTCATTGCCTCGTGGAATATTAGTCATGTAAACAACGTCTGCTTATTAATGGTAAAAGCTTTCCCTAATGATCCACACCTCGCATGAGTCTGAAATATCAAGTCAGGACATAAAGAGCAGCCATAGATCATCATAATGAATGATGGGAGGCTGGCGGATGGCTGGGGGGAGGAGGCCCGTCCTGATGCTAATTCACTCTCTATTTCCCTGCCTGATTCATATGCTGTTTGCTCATAATACATCAAGGTTGTATGATTCTTCCATTAAAGCAGCTAGTTTTGCCTTCACTTCACTGAAGCTTATTTGTCAGCCTTATACGACTCTTACGCATTCGCCAATGATGCTGGTTTTCCTAAAAGTCAAGCGAAAGGAGATCCACAAGTCACAGTAATTGCATGCAAAGATGCAATCACTCTGACTTCCATTTGCACATCAAGTTGTTTTGTGTCCTGAAGGCAACTCCACAAGGAACGCAAGTAATTTACAAACCTAATCAAATGTGTTCAAAAGAAGCGGTATGTGTCTTTTAACGGGTGTTCTGTTATCTGGCTGACATGATCAGTCCCCTGAGAGAATCCATCAAAGCCCTGTTGTCTTTATCACGCTGGATGGTTCCGAAGAAAATTGGCATGACTGTGAATTTGTTCTTGTCAAATGTTAAGTAATCAAAAGCCAGCCATCCGTAAATAAACAAATTCACTTCACTACACTGCGGCATACTAAATAGCTGCAGCACCATACTTCTCATAATGGGATGTTATTATTTTCATGGCGCCACTGAACGCTCAATGACAATGATAATTCCGTAATGATTTTGAAGTGTACCTGCGAATTTGGTCTAATTGCCTCCGTCGATTATTCACCACATCCATGAGCATGTTGGGTTTGATGTGTCCAATCTGTGTAAAACACCAACCCGTTCCCATCAATTCAACAGGATAATGAAAGTGCCTCAGGGGTCGGGTATTCATGCAATGCACTAACGCTGCTGCTAGAGTGTAACATTATCCAGGATGCAGGTAGACGTGTCTTCTGAACCTCTTAGCTCTGATTATTTGATTCATCAATTAGCTCTGAAGGATGCAGAAAGGCTAATGGATGGGTGACTTAAGCGGTGCTAAAGCCATCTGCTGTCAGTGCGGTTTCCTTTTAGCCAATGTTGTGTACAGACAGACCTTTATGACAAAGCGATGAACATGTTGTGGGTTTTAAACACAGGAAATTCTCTATTTTGATAATACCTATGGGGAGTTTGGATGGTGCTACAGTTTCTGTGTGCATGAGAGTAAAAGTCTGGTCATCTTGCAACACACACAGCACATTGAAGGCTAATCCCTGTTTCCTTGTATCTGATCATGGCCTCAAACTTGTGCAACCGAGCTGCTCCAGACTACACTGCTTCAAAAGACTCAGAAGCCTTGCGTGACTAACCTGTAAAGGAGGTGGAGGAGATTTTGTTATAAGATACTATTGGGTGGAGCCAAGTAGCATTCATCGCAGAGCTATTTGTAGTGATAAAAGGGCCCAGGAGTGTTGCCAGCTTCTTCTTTTTAGGTCAAGATAGAAAATGCTAGAAACAGTTGCAAGAAGTTACTTAATGCCTTTAAGTATCTAATTAGCAGGTTATTGTCATCACAGTCGTTTTTTCAACAGAAAGCCTTTGTTATCAAAACGAGGGGTTTGTATTTGTATTTATTTATTTCAAAATGGAAAAACCCTTCGCACAGCCACTTCACAAGACAGGTGCGTAGGAGAGCAATATCTCTATCAAAAACTTAAAGATAAACTCCTGCATACTGTCTAACTTGCAAAGAAACATTTATTGGCAACGTTTCGGTACTAGACTTTCATCAGGCAAAAAGTTCGTCAAAATGGGCATGACACCTTAAATTGGAATTGGCTACAAGCCTGCGACCAATCATCATTATAACGTCAGCTCTTGATTATCAAATTTATAAACAAATAAACATCAGCGTCTCTGTTGAGAGCACTCGTACACCAAAAATCGAAAAAGAACAGCAAAAGCCTCAGAGGCAATTATAAATATTTTCCCAATACATCTTTTTCAGTTTAAGGGAAATTACACTCATTTATTTCAAACAAGAATATTACAATTGAAAGGCATATAAAAAACATACAAAGGCAGGTGTGTGGACGTGATGGAAACTTGTAAATGGCTTATCTGGAAACAACACTGAGAAGACATATAAAAGGTCATTCAAAGCCACCATCACAACTTAAATATCAGATATATGTTCACATATACAATTATAGAAATGTAGTAAAACAAGAGAATAAGTTATTTAAAATAATAAGACAGAGACAAAAAAGCAAGATATATTGCAACTAAAGTGAATTACTAACAGGACATTAATCCAAGGAGGGGTCAAAAAAGACTGAACTGCAGTCTGGTAAGTGTATATGTAAAAATATTTTTTAGCGTGAGCTGGAATAGGGACTAAAACTCAGAGCATGAGCCTCTGCGAGATTCCCCTTCTTCATGAACATTTTCATCATGCAATTCTCCTAGACCTTAATGGAACTGCAACAACAAATCAAGAAGATATCATATGAACTGTGAAGATCAGTGTCATGTAGTCATGACACTGTATGAGTGTAGGGTAGTGCAGTCATGACGGTACGCCAGAGGGATGAGAGTAGTTGTCATTTAATGGTTGTTGGACAACCCAAGCTTCATGTTTCAGATACACTGCTGCTCAGCCAACTGCACTTGTATCTTTCAGCTTGCATAATCATCAGTAAGTCTGTGGGCTGAAGCTCCATAGCGAGCAGAGAAAATGAGCTCGTATCTCAGAAAATCACTGTATTTTTCTGGGGTAATATTTTGAAAAAGAGGCTGGCCTGAGAAGTCACCTAATTGGAGAGTTAAGTAATGCTAACTTGAAGCGTGTTGTTGTGCATAAAGTCTACTCAAGTGCGGTTTGTAAAGTGTAGTGTGCGGCTTGCAATTTGTATGTTTTCAGTGTAGTTCTGTTCATATCACTATCACTTCAGCCTGAGTGGATTCTGAAGGGTTTAATTCAAGCAGCCACTGAATACAAGCCATTCAGTCAAAGCTAGGGTTCCCACAAGATCTGACATTAGCTGGATAGATTGGGCTGTTTCTGCTTATGAGGCCACCATTCAATGTTCAACTACCCAGAAAATTCTCACTGATGACCAGTGCGGATGAGCCATTTCCACTTCTTCCAACTCCAGAAACCTGTCCAAGAGGGGGGATCGCTCCCAAGAGCCCAGATCAAATCACCCAGTCTCACACACAGTGCATTACTTATGTCCAGAAAGCCACTTGACACAGGAGTGGTCAAGATTATTGCTTTATTGGTGGCAAGAGGATGTCATTTGAGATGCAGCACAAGTAGCCAGGCTTTAAAAGCATAGTGCCTCTCAGATTCCCACTTGTAAAAGTGCTATCAGACCTGTCCAGCCAGCCTCGGCGCCTGTGCTAGCCTTGGCACTGGAACTAGGCTGGAACTGGGCCGGGCCTGGGGCCGACTGCACATAAAAATCACAGGGTCCATATCCTTAGTAGAAATGCAATCCCTCTCTGCTTCTACAAGCCCATCCCCCGCCGCCTGCTCAGCTGGACAGAGCCTGGCTCTTCTCTAGTGGGAACTGTGTCTGGGTATGAGTTTATAAGTGGCTTTGTTTATGTGAATGTTTATGTTTTTTGAGGGTAGAGGGTTTCAGGGGTCAGCGGGTAAGTGTTGTTGAAAAAGAAGGTCTTGTGCCATCATACTTTCCAAGCCTCTACATAAACACAGAACAGTTTTCTTCCCTCTGTGCCTTTTCTTTTTCAAACTTCCACGTGTACATCATCCTGTCAAAAGGGATTTTGTGCAGCTCTTAATGTGGATGTGTCTCTGCTAAGGCCTTACAGTATGCGATAATACGGAAAAGCCGAGCTGAAAGTGAAGGCACGGGATCACTTTGCTTCACCCTGGAGCCTCAGCCTGACCCAGGGCTGTGTCATAATAATAGCTCAGTATGACAGCCATACTGCTTCACTCAGAGTAAATGCTAGATGACAGTTGTTCCTGTGTGAGGACCAGTGGGCTCTAGCTGCTGGTGGTGGCCTCTTTCCAGTTCCATTGTACTGCAGGCAACAATACTACTGTGTGGGGCTGAGCCAGGGTTGGTGACGATGCAGCCGATACACTGATGCCAGAGCAGAAACTGCCATCAATAATGTAGCTGGGTCAAGGCATGTTGTGTAGTGTAGTGTAGTGTAGTGTTTAAGGTTGAATTCACATCTGCATATACATACAGTGTGAAAAAAAATTCAGCATTGGAATAGCAAGAGCCATACAATATTGCTTTGTTTTATTTCTCTTTCCAACTTCATCAAAGCGGTTGTTTCTGGTCTGGTTACAGTTGAAAACCTGCCTTGAATAAGGTTGTGCTCAGAGTTTTGAAATCCTTACTGAAAATTTGGTTGCATCACAAACATAAGAAGAAACTTTACAGATAATATGATTTCAAATCTCAAACATACTCACACCACAAGATATGAAAACGAAAGACCACCACTATCTGCATTATAAAGTTACGATTATTTAGTTGCTCAGAGTAAACTTCTACCAGCCTAAGCCCGGTACATGCTACAAGATAATCGGTCTAATTTAGCGCTGGCTACCCCACTTTTACAAAAGCAGGCAAAGTCCTGATTTTTTCTAATGATCCTAAAAATTATATTGCCAGAGTTTCCTGCGGTGGGTTGTATGGTAGGAGTGATCCGATCTGCCTTAAAGAACATTGTGGTTGCGGCGAATTCAATATCCTTTTGTGTTGGGGGAACCCCTAATGACAGCCGAGTACGCAAATTGTCATGTGAAACAAAACGATAGTCAATAGACAAGCGAGCTGACCGAAGATGGAAGCACAACAAGCGCAGCAAATACATTTCTAAGAATAAATGTTACAGATACTTGTCACATCCTATCTTTCTCTATCTAAATGGCAATCATGGTAAACCTCCAAAAGTACAATGAAATCATCCAGATTCTAAATCCTTAATATTATGAAAACACGTTTGATTTCTTTTGAGTGGCTCCACTGAGTCTGTGAGCTTCTCAGAGGGCCCAAGACTGAATCTGTAAACCTGGATTACCAGAAAACCAGGTCCTAGCTTCTTACCAACCAAGGGCCCAAACCAGATGTTTCCTCTGGAGGGGCAAATCGGTTATAATTGGCCCAAAATGCCTGTATCCTAAGCCTGGCATTAGAGCTTGCCAATCAGATGACATTCAGAGCCAGGTGTGTGGGTGCCCTTCTAATCTCATACCCATACACCCCCACAGTTTACGGGGAATCCCCAGGCTTCAAAGGAACGATCTGGTTCACTACAGGCTGGCCAGGTCTACTGGCTTTGACAGGGTCATTGTTTGTAATGGCCAGTTTGTGGTTGCAGGGGACAGAGGAGGGTCGAGTATCAGTCTGCCTGGCCAAACAGTCCCCCCACTGTTCTCCAGCAGTGAACACACAGAGCAGCCTCAATTAGTTTCTCCAGTAATCTCCCTCCCCTGTCACATGATCTGGGCTGTTTGTAATAACACACATGGGGCCGGGGCGGCCCGGTCAGGAAATGAGATGATCCATGGCTGACAGCTTAGACACACAGCAGCCACTTATCTGTTATTACTATGCTGCAAAAACAATCTCACTCTCCCCGTGTGTGTGTGAGTATGTGTGGGTTTGAGCATGCAAGGATATAAACAAAATGAAGCGAGGTATCACAACAAATCACCGATCAGGAGATTAGAAGGTGGCAAAGGCTAATCAGAACTTTATGTGTTTGTCTACATCTAAGATGGAAACATAATCACACTCCAGTCTTCCAATTCTGACCAGTTGGTGCCACAGCTGCATCAGCTGTGATTTCAAAAGTGGATGAAGGTTTTACAAGGACACTGCTGTTAGACCTTGAATATTCCCTTTACTATAATAGGCCTCTGTCAGCCCACCAGAGGCCCCGCGTCTCAAATAATCACCATCAACATCACCTGTGTCATGTTCTCCGTCAGTGATGTGGATATTCTGCTCCACCCTATACTGTCTCCAACCCCTCACTGTCCAGCTCAATGTGTCGGCTCTACCTGACGTGGAGAAAAATTGCAGCTGATAAGTATGTAACATGTACACACAGATCTCCATGAGAGAGAGAGAGAGAGAGCGAGAGAGAGAGAAATAAAGAGAGCGAGAAACCTTCTCAGAAAAGCTCCAGTTCAAAGGCTAAGGCTCTCCTCTCTCTCCGGCTCTTGGCAGAGTCAGAGATCAAAGCTAAACGCCGAGCAACAAATGTGTGTTTCTGTCACTGGCGATTTGTCTGTGTGTTTGATCAGCAGCCTCCCTTATCTCCCTGCCTCACTTTGCTGCTAATATGCAGTAATGGACTGCCTTTCATGAGACAAGAGATCGGGGCTTGATGTGAAGGATGTGACGGAGGTGAATGGAGCAGATGGGAAGACACTCGGCAGACAAATCACAGTTTCCCAAAAACTTGACTCTGCAGAAACGAGCTTCGTCTACGCAGTTAGAAATGCATGTCTAACTGTAATTGCTCCGACATAACTGAGGACTTCATACGTTTAACTTTTAAATTATTGAAATATAGGTACGCAGAAATACTTCTTACTGATCTTCGAAATGCTGCGATCAAAGGCTTATGCCCTGTTAACCTTTTTGATTCCCTGTTTCTCTCCTTCCTCTGACTTTTTGTAGGGCTTTGAATTTATTAAGACAGCAGGCAAATGAACCCCCTTCTTAGTGGTTATTTGGATAGAAGAAAATCCTGACTAGGACTTTTTGATGTGAAAGAACCATGTGGTGGTTGGTAAAAGAATAACAATTCCCACATGACAATCTGAAAGGCCGTTTTATTCATTTCTCTCTGCCTTTGGTCTGGCAGAGGAGGAAGTAGGTTGGCTTTTCCAGTTGCTATGTAAATACTAGAAGAAGTGTGCCACTGTGCGTTAGAAAAACACAGCATGGTGTTTTTACAGTGCTTGCTTTACTTTACGAGCACACACATATCCTAATCCACACAGAGGATTTTGCCCTCATAAGGAACTTTCCTTGGTAAGAAGTTCTATACTTTCACGGCTGTTGGATGCTGTGTTGTTGTATCTCTGGGCACAGCTTTCACGCTTTTGGAGGAGTGGTGTTTTTAAAGTGTCTGCCGGGCAGACCTAGACAGGCATAATGGCTTCCTGCCCCATGTTCTCCCAAAAGTGAGAATCTGACACCATCAGACTCTCCACTGAATTACTCTTCTCTTCAACTCCTAACACTGGCATGGTGGCTCTAATTAGAAAGGTTAGATGTAGCTACAGATAGCTGCATGGCCCTGTGAGTGTGGATTTTCGAGCGGTACTGTTCCCGTAACAGTGCGTCCATGGACTGTTCCTGAAAGCCCCCTGCAGATAAAATGACTCCAGTTAAGAGCTGTATTTAAGATACTAAACTATTATCCCAATCCCCGGCCCCTACTGAGCAATCACCTTTGCGGTCTAAGTCAGGAGAGCTCCAATGACACCAGCTGGCTGGCTGCATGCAGTCCGCAGGGTATTGGGATTGTCTGAGTCCGCCTCCTTTTTTTGCTGCCAGCCCTGCCTCACACTGTGCACAGCTGGACAGGAAGTAGATTAATGTTGTTTGTGGGGCCAGCATTAAACAAGGGTTCAAAGACGCTGTAAAGGAGGATGGGTTTGTTGTTGTTGAGACAGAGAGGAAATAAAAAGACCAACTCTCAAAGTGAATGTTGATTTGTACCATGAGGCTGGGATTATTGCCAGTTTGTAAGAAATGGTTTATTTTGGCATCAACATGATTCTTTCAGGGCCTCTTTGTGTTTCTTGCTTTGCAACCATTGAAGGCCTCAAATGTTACATTTTACAACCCTTGGATCAGAACAGATTTCATGAAATGTGTGCACATTTGAATGGAATTAAGAATTAAGAGTGACTAGTTAACCTCTTTGGCAAAAAAATAATCTCTAAAAGCTGATCATAACACAGACATCATTTGTCAGGAATACTTAACGCGGTTAGTTTGTTGCAGTATACTTTACAGATTTTGAGAGCCAGATTGTTGAAGTGTTTATTTCCAGGGAAACAGATTCACATGCACTAATCTTTTACCTTGTTTACCTGTGTACTGGGAATAAACAGGAGAACATAATATGCAATCTTTGCATTAAATGTTGCTCCAGTGCATCCAAGATAATGGTAGGATCATAAATCACAACCCCTGTTTGTCTGCTAGGAGCAACATATTACTGGTTTACAGCTGCAGCAATTTAAAGTGTTAAATCCTTTTATCTATGTACCCTGTAGTTACCACCTTTAATGCTGCAATTACCTGTGATACACAAACGCTTCCAGTCCTGTATAGATACACAAGTGTCATGTATACCACTTTCATTTTATATTTGAATGTTTTGAATCATATGAAATTACAGTGAAAGGTGTAGAATACATTTTTATATTTTGCCTTTAATTGACATCACGTCTCCTCACCATTGTACTATATTCAATTTTTCAATTATGAACATTCTTTCATTCATTCATTCTTCTTAATTATATTGTTATGTTTGATCTGCATTTCTTTAACTGGCCATTCTCAGTTTAATTCAATATGGCTTGTGAAATTGTTATCTGATATAATTTTTAACATGAAGTCCTCAAAGAGGATTCTGGAATCAAGGCCTGTGTCCACACACAGCGTCATTACACAACAAGAGCAGTGCCTTGTTCTTCAAAGTCACTTCTCCCTCACCGAAATCAAAATCATCAAGATCAAGAAGGGGATCAAGAAGGGGGGATTTTATATCAGCTTGGTCAACAACAATGGCGGAGGACACTTTGGTCTGAATTGTCTTTCCGAGGGTACAATTTTCCAGTCTATAGAGCTGCCAAGAGATGACTTCTTCTCTTGGTGATATTTCCTTGAATTAAAGCAAATATTAAGCACACTGAGTTATCTAAAACATTTCAATGAGCGCCGGTGAGAAACGGAGGTTGTGGGCGCTGCCAGCGTAAATAGCATTGTCTGTGGACACAGGCCTTCATAGTATAAATGAAACTTGGGAAATGTGATAATATAACACCCACTGTGTAAGGCACTCATCATTTACATTTTCTTTCCCCTCTTGTTAATATTGCTCAGCGGGGCTATGAATGAAGACTGCTTTAGGTTTGTATTGAAACAGTTTGGTCTCACAATAATAGAGCCAAAATAATACCTCTACGAGGCAGTATTTCTTAACTTTTGAATTAGAGTGGATGTATCCAAAAAACACACATGTAACATATAGTATGAAGACATATCGTATGAAGAGTGAAAGAGTTTACAGAAGAGGTCAGGTTGGATAAATGGTTCCAACAAACAACGAGGGCCACTGTTTATGTCACATGTGAAACCAAAACTTGCTTCTGACTTTTTGAAACTAACATATGTCACATATTTGCACTTATTAACTAATGAACTTAACTGATGTAATATTGAACCCAAACTATGATGTTGTCCTTTACTTAACCAAGTAAAAGTTGGTGCCTAATCCTTCCCCAACTCTGACTGTTAAACTGTTTCCTGCACTTCTAAAATGCCGACATACGTACAATACCATTTAATGACAAGCCGGTGATCTCCTGAATGTTCATGGTTAGTATTTGGGTGCGTCTGCTCTGCACAGAAGTTATGGGTAAGAAGAACTGCATTTAATATTGGATATACTGTGCATATACTGTATACCTGCACGTCATTTCTCGTTACTTGTACACTGATAGTGAGACCAGTTCATCAGACATTGAAAATGATAAGAAGAGTTTAAAAAAAACTGAGATGTGAAACTCAGAGATGAGTCTGGCAGAGCAGATTAGAAATGTAATAACTGCAGCCTAATGGTAGATCTGGCAGACTGAGCGGAGAGTTGAGTTAAAAGAAATGAGAAAAGCAGGGGGATATATTTCTCTTTAGATACTCTCAGTATTCAGTTAACAGGGAAAAAAAAAAAGAATCCTGAAGACTTAAATATGTCTGTCAGGAAGGAAGGAAGAAAAGCATTTTTCTTCCTCTGTGAATTATGTCCTGTACTTGGAGAAAGTCTTACGAGGAGAGAGAACGGATAAGCTATTTATCTTTGGATGCCTTTCTGTGGAGATGTTCTGTCGCGGCCCTTTGCGAGAGAAACGGCTGTAATCGCATGAACTCGGAGTCTGGTTCCAGGCGGCGAGGGGACCGAGTGAGTGAGAGTCTCAGGGGGGGATAAGGTAACAGGTGGGCTGAATGCCATTCACAAGGGTCACACAGCACAATGCTAGCATCTCCCTTTGATGCTGATACCATCTCGTGTGTGTGTGTGTGTGTGTGTGTGTGTGTGTGTGTGTGTGTGTGTGTGTGTGTGTGTGTGTGTGTGTGTGTGTGTGTGTGTGTGTGTGTGTGTGTCTGTGTGTGTGTGTGTGTGTGTGTGTGTGTTCGGCCCTGCTCCCTATTTCACTGCTCAGCGACTTTACATCCAGTTGCCTCCAATGTCTGTCTGTAGAGCTCTCCCCAGATCCAATAACGCAGCACAACTGTAAGACAATTACCCGCTTTAATAACGGGCGTCATTACACACCCAGTGGATAGAATATGAAAAAGGAATCCTGAATGTGAGTGTGTGTGTGGGAATGAGAGCAGCATCAAATCCCATCTGTACCCGTGCTGATCATTAAAGGAAGGCTTTATGAGTTCAGTTTCATTAGAGGCTTTAAAGTTCTCCTTAATGACAATGTTTAGGTGAGAATCATTTTCATTATGTCAGCGATGACTCGTTTGTCATAGCCTGAATCCCCTGAGTTTTATTACGTGCACAGAAAAACACATTAGACGACTATTTTAAATGTGGCTTTACATAAAATGCAGGTGTCGTGACCATCTAACAAAAGCATTACCACCAGCGACAAAACAAACCATTTATTATCAAGTTGTTGTTTTTTTTTTTTTATATATAGCAGCGGAGCAGTCAAGCATTTTCATTGGCTTAGTGGACCAATGCCGGCCATCCATAGCGTGCAGAAGACCATAACATAGAGAGAAAAGACGAGGAGGGACGGAGCTGATAAGTCATTTATGAGATATAAATAATTAATAAGCATCATCATGGCAGAACAGAGACGGAAAACACACAACGCCATCTGGACCATGACGACAGTTTCTCAGAACAAAATGGATAAATGAAATTTTGATTAAGTTCATTAGTAGGTCTAGATCTAATTCACACAGCCTTTCATTGCCATTTGCCCGAGAGTGATTAGGGTCAAGACGGTGATGATCATAGACGCGAGCATCCTTAAAGGTTCTGAGCTCAAAGCGTGGTCATTACAATGTTATGATTATGTGCTCCACTTTTATGATGTAGTAAAGGTTTAATGGAGTTGGATTAGGTTTATGAGGACAATGAAAGCTGGAGTCCGTCTTTACTAAACTTGTTTTGTGCTGTGATAACAAAAAACTGCTGTCCAGTGAGTTTGTCTTTAATCTATCCAAGAGATTCCCAACGAGGGGTTCTTCAAGATCTTGTTTCTGCAGTTTGCGAACTTTGGAAGGAGTGCCAAGTACATCAATATATATATTTTTTAAATAAGACATATTTTTCTTGTCACATTAACCAGTGACCAACCATATGATGAGGCGGAACATACATTTAAGTTGTAACACCTTCAATAAAGCCGAGGGACTGACAGAGTGCAAAATGGTTCATTAGCAAGCAAGACATTGTAACAATTGTCTAGAAGTAATAAAGTAGAAAACTAAATAAAATAGTAAACTGAAAGTGTTGGGTAATCATTTAAAATAATAACCTCATGACATTATGATAATGTATCACCTGCGGTGGAAAATGAATCTAGATTCACATCTAGACAAAGCAGTGTGTCTTTATTCTCTGATGATCCTGTCATGTAGTGTGAAGTGTCCTTTACATAACAAAGTCTTGTTCTGCTTCTATTTAACTATATAACTTTCTATTCATGGTGTCGGAGAAAATATCTAAATAGACTTTTTAGTCTGCGAGGCTATAAACGGCTTTGTCCGAACCAAACCTGACGGGAACAATGACACAAAAACAAACATACAGAAGTATCTATATCTTCCATTGGTCTTGTTTACAACCGTTGGTCATATAGAGCAAAGCTATTAGTATTTATTTGCATCTGTTCCAAAAGCAGAGACAAACTCCTGACAGTCGATTAATTTAAAGTGTGTAGGTCATGGAAAAGAACTTATATTATATTATACTAATATCTTTTTAAGAATCACAAAGTAAAAGAAGATCCTCAACTTGTTATCTTATACCTTATAATTTAATTTGAATGTTTAAATACTCTTTGATAAATACAACATTATTTTACTTGTCCTTGAAAGCAGATTATTTTGCACCATTTTAGGGCTGAAATTTAAATTACTTAACATCCTCTTGAAAAGCAGTAGAAGGAAACAGATTTGTTACAGGATCATTGGGTTAAGTTGAAGTTGTACTTGAACTGACCTGATAGGAATATGGAGACGAGTCTGACAAAAAAAGGGTTGGCAACCCAACCTATATATCTAGTATTGCACTACTATTGATTTTTTTCCTTTTTGGTTTTACTTTCAGCAGATTGATGTGCATTTCCTGAGGTAAATTACTGAGAGATTGCATCGCGCTGTCTCTGCAGCCCCTGGCTCCGTAAGAAAACATCCTTACCTGTACCATGCAGCAGCAGCAGCAGCAGCAGCAGCTAGAGGCTCATATCACTACTTGTTTCTGGAGCAGGTGTTTCAGTGCTGCGGGAGAGCTGGCACAAACCCAGAGATCTGCAGAGAGAAAAGAAAGAGAGAAAAGAGAGAGGAAAGTGAGGGATTCTGTCAAAGACTGGGTCAGAGGAATGCCTAACTATAATCATCTGTGATGGTATAATCATAGCTCAGTCAAACTCCACTCCAGGCTCATATATCCCCCCTCTCTCTCTCTCACTGTGCAGCGCTCTCTCTCCCTCTGATATGAGTGAAACTGGCAATCTGACTTTAGAGAGCCAAGTCTCAACTTCGTCTGAAGAGTCTTTATCATTCCAAGAGTTTCTTTTTCAGGCTAATCTACGAGCGCTTTCCCCCATTTTAATCTGCGTCTGTGTATGAAGAGTGTCCCATTGGGGCTGCCATACACTAGAAGATTAATGAACCCAATTTGCAAAAGTGACCTTTTGGCTGCTAAAGCACTGCCACTGCTAAGCCTCTTAATGCCTGCTTTAAAAAATGTTGTTATAAAGAGCAACTCGTCGGATAAGAGCAGGAAAAATAAGCATATCAGAAGTTAGAGGAGGAGTCTGGATTAAAGTCAGGCGGATGTGGCCACCATACTGGCCCCCAGAGGACGGGTTTCAGTGTGGAAATGTAGAATGATCAGAGCATGAAACAAGCTAATCAGGAGTTAGGATGATGCAGATGAACTCTGTTTGTTAGCGCTTTTGTCAATTACATTTAAACCAAGTAATAACATGAAAACATTACGGGTTCACATGCAATACCAACAAATCCTGACAGTGTGAACGACAAAAAGAACCATGTTAGCATTCATTAAATGATCAAGGTTTCATTCAATCCTCTCCTCTAAACATGCACAGCTCCCTCAGGCATTGAAACCTTTTGAAAACGAACTAAGAAAAGACGAATAGTTTGAACTTGGAAAAGATATTCAGCAACACTCACTTGATGAATAGCTAAGCTCCAGCATTAGCCCATAAGGAGGGCTTTTTAATCGACAGCCTCAACATTTTTTAAGAATAAAAGAAAAGGGCCAAATCCTCTTAAGGACTAAAGCAGACTGCAGAAAAGAAATGGCCAGTCAAAATATTTATTTTGATCTATAGTGAAATACAGATTAATCTAACCCAAAACAAATCAAGTGAATGTTGTCTGGGCTGTTAATTATTACAGAGGAAAAGATGATAATCAATGCTATATATATATATCAGTCAACATTCTTTATAGTTATAAGAAAGAAATGGGATATCTTCATTAAGTTGTATATCCAAGTTTGATATCTACATTTTGGCAGCAGGGTGGTGCAGTGGTTATCATCGTCACAGTAAGGAGGTTCCAACCTGTCAGCCAGTTTGGACCTTTCAGTGTGGAGTTTGGATGTTCTTCATATGCCCGTGTCAGTTTTCTTGTACTTTCAGTTCCTCTTTTAGTACACTAAACACACTCAAGTTCAGAAAAGTGTTTATCACATAGGTCCTTAAGAATTCACTCGGACTTGTACCAGCTGCATTCACGCATCATCAGACTTCACAAGGAACTTTTACCAAGGCGGCTGGCAGGAAAAATTCCAGGTAAAAGTCAAGGGGAAAAATTTGGTCATTCGTGTTTTCACATGCAACTTGCCCACAAAATGTCTGGACATTTTCAGGAGTGTGTGTGTGTGTGTGTGTGTGTGTGTGTGTGTGTGTGTAAATGCAGCATGGAATGAATGTATGAGTTTGTATCTTTCTATCTGTTCTACAATAAAGCCGTAGAGAAGCTTAGCTGTTTCGTTGGCTTTATTTTTGACACTCAACCAGAAAACAACTTCTTATAACTGCCACATGCTGTGATTTTATACAACGTGGTGTCATTACTAGAGCAACACACACAAACACTCAGCGATGCCACATTCTGCCAACTCTTCCATTTACACAGACATAGGTTTAGCCCATTTGCTACCTCTGTTGCCGGCCTAATGGCTAGACGACTCTGCCCCAAATCCAGTCTCAAAACTTTTTGCACATACCTTTGAGAGTTTTAAAGTCCAGCCTTAAACACCCTTATAAATTTATATGTAACCCCTTTGATTGACTGGCAGCTTGTTCAGAGTGTACCCTGCCTCCTGTCCAACTAGCTTTAACTAGTAGGGAAAACAAATGCAGGGATATAAAGATCATTTCTCCAGAAGCCTTTTTCAAGAACAAACCTATTTTCTATAGTAATGGGGGATGTGAATGATAGAGTAGTCAATATTTAACCGTCTCCTCTAACACTTAGGGGGATTCTAAAGACAATCAGACACATAAGCCAATATGGCAATAAATAGCTCAATACTTATGGACTCACATTAAAACACTGCACACCATTTCAGCTGCGGCCATGAAAATTTGGTATAAAACAAACATGGTGGTTCAGGAACATCTTGAATGATTTGCAAAGCACGCCCTCAGCTCATGAGTTAAGCCATTAGTATTTAAGATAACTGGCATTAAGCCCAGACAAATTGATGTTGACAAAATACAAAAAAAATGAACCTGATGGGAGACAAACTAAACATTTGTATCAGTATATCTGAGAAAATGAGAATTCGAGAAGCATTTTTTCACTCTCTACTAATCGACTAGCTCTTTAGTCGTCATGTCCTCAAATAGAATAATGTGCCAGATTTCATTCATTTTGGAAAACGCTACCATTAAGTGTTCAGAATCTAAAATATATTCACTGCACTCACTTTTTGAAAGGCACATTTAACGTAGAAATATGGATATTACATTTCTTAAACACAGTCTCCTAAGCATTTGGCACACAAAAAAAGTGATGGCAGAAGCACTTTGAAGGCGCATTTCAGCGTGAGCATCTGGCATTTTAGGTTGGTTTAAAGGTTTGTAACGAGCAGTCTCAAGCTGTTCTTTCTACCCCTCAGTCCCACGAGCCATCGCTCTCGCTGCGAGGACAAATCAGCCCGGCTTTTAGAGGTATTGTAAGTGCACTAAAATATGATTTAGCTGTGGAGCACAGCCCTTACTCTTGAGTCACTTCTCGTACTTCCTGCCATATTAATTCCGTTAAGATGAATTAAATGCATTTAAAGGGGGCAAAGCGAGCAGTGGGGTATCTTACCATGCTCCAGATTACGAGGCAGAGCTGTTATTTAGCACTCTCCTTTCTCTGATTGTAAATAGCAGATTTAAAAGGAGGGAGAGGATGGTTTTGCCATTGGCTCTGACATTGGAAGAGAGATTGATTATTGCATCATTCATTTGACACAAATGTATGTTTTAAAGCAAATGGGCAAAACATCGGATCCTTCAGGAATACAGATGAGGAGCTTCAGCAGAGGCTGTTTGATAGCACACATTCATAAAGTCTGTCTGGGAGATATTCTTTATTCTTCTCACTCTTATCCGCTTGTTTTTCCTTTTTTGGTCTTTTACAGCCTGCGTGTATCTTCAGTATGTGTGTGCACATGTTGTACGTACATGCATGTGTGTGTCGGGGTTATCGGGTGTGTGTGAGCAACCAGATACTGTCATTGAGGAAAAGCATTCTGGCAGAACAATGTTATGTAAGTTAGCAAACATCCGTCCACAGACCTAATCCTGTCAGAAAAAAATATACCATCTTCTCTCTATTTCTCTTTTTGCTTAAGTTGGAAAACGTAAACCATTTCTAAGATGTCATATTATCATTATATTATAAAGACATTTCATAAAGATATCATTTGCTTTATCATCATATTTTCACGCCAAGGCTGCAGCTTGACATGTGAGCCTATAAGCTTGAAAATATGTTGATTCTAGTAACACTGAGGCCTTCACTCAACACGGAGCATAAAGCACTCCATGTTTAAGTAAACATAATAAATATGTAATCAAGTGAGATTTGAAGAAAAGAAGCTTGTGGACAAACTTAACATTTTTAAGATGTCCAGCAATTGTTGCCAAGTGGTTAATATAGCTGAATCCTAACAGTTCAGTAATGTTAATGCAGCAGAACTTCTCTGTAAGAGGAATCAGAAAGATCGTAGTTTTGGTGAGGAAGCATCAGTATGTTCATTAATGACCTTATGGTGCAATGTTTCATAACCTGCATAACTTGTCTCAATAACTATGTTTCATAATCAACACAGGTTTTTAATAATTAAAAAGTTTTCCTCTATAAAGTTGTTTCACACTAAAATCAAACTTTTATCGAGTGGCTGAAAGTCCCGTCTTCCTTTGAGCGGCCAATCAACACCGACCTATACGCAAGCAGAATTTTGGTCTAATAATACAATGACATCTAACCAAAAATCATTCATAACAACAAGCTAGAGGACAACGTCCTGAAACTTTATTATAGCAGTACTTACAGTATCAGATTTTTAAACAAGATGTCTGTGAGTTCGGCTGGCTTGAAAAGGCTGGTGATACAGAACAAGATATTTTTTAGGGACAAACTGTTAACTGAAAACATAACACATCAATGTTTATAAATTCTGTATCAACACGACCAAAGATTTTTCCTTACATTTCTCTAAAATAAGTTAAACTGTGTAGTCAAATTCAGCTCCCTACCCTTGGATTTGATTGCAAAAAGACTTCAATCTTTCAGAAGTTGTCTCAATGGAGGTATATAAAATGGTTGTAACTTCCTATGAGTCAGGCTAACCCGGCTGTAAATGTTCTGCCTGATATATATTTTTTAAATGTGGTGGAACTTGACAAACATTTGTGGTTTTCAATCGTTACTTCTTGTGTTGTATGTCTTGTATAAAAGTCAGGTATCTTGTTTGTCTTGTCCAGTATACTCTTGAAGACGATTTGTAATCTCAACTGGCTCTTCCTGATTCAATAAATGTTAAGTTATTAAGAAAATCAAGCAAATTCACTTTGATGAAAATGTATATTGTTGCAGTTTTATTGCGCTTTCATGAGACACTCCCATGTATAAGGGCCATTGGATTGTTGGAGACTTTCACTTTGGTAAACATCAGACAGCACATGTTGAGTATTAGTGCTTTTCAGCCTGCCCACTGCACTGTGTTTGATTGTATTGAGGAAGTAGCATAATGTTGTTTTGAACTGGACAAGAGCAGTCTGTTGAGAGCATGGTCATTGGGTGAAGACATTAGTTACCCCCTCCTCATTCACACAGCGTGCTCACAGGAGCTGAAGCCGTCACCTAGCAACCAGCAAAAAAAGTTTGGGGAAATTCCTGCGTGTAGTCACGCTCACTCAAAAACGAAGATGATTCAAATTATTGGACCAGAGCAACAGGCTCGCACTTTTGAGCATTTATGTCAGAGAAAGTTAGATAGAAGAATAGATACATTTTCACAGGTGCCTTTTTCTGCTTCTTCCACTCCTGGTCTCTATTCAAAAGGCAACATTCTGCTTTGGGAGGTAAACACGGTCTGTGCTCTGCCTATTATTGAAGTATTTAGCATCTGTCTCTAGAAGAGAAAAGCTCAAAACTAATTAATGCCTTCTGAGAAAAGCGTGCAAAAATGCTCCTGTGTCCTCGCAGTGTGGGACTTGTTCACAGTGGGGAAGGGGGACAGGCAGAAAGAAAATTAATTTGAGACAGGAGCCGGCAGTGAAAAAGAGAGGAGGGGCGAAGACAGACCCAGTGAAAGAGAAGAGGAGAAAGAGTCCAGAGAAGCAGTTGAGTCTAGCCCAGGCAGGGTCCCCGGGTTCCCCCCGCGCTCCTCTGTTTACACACAGAGAAAATTTCGGACAATTTCACAGCTCCCCTTTCAGCAGCCATTGAAAAGGGGACAGATTCCTTCCTGGTTACTCACCCTCTATCCAGTGAGAGGGGTTGCTATCATGGGAAAATCCAAACCTTTGGCATCCTCAGTGGGTTACCTCTCTCTGCCGTGCTATAGCCTCAGTGCAAACAGCAGCCCCGCGTAATGCCTGTGAAATCTGTGTGTGCGTGAGGTTCAGGGCACGTTGCTGGGATTAAATCAAACAGGACCCCTCATTCAGGGGGTCCACTCTGCAGTGCCGGCTCTGTTTGCATTCATGTGCTTCTTTCAGTAAGGTCCAGTAGGAGCGTCTCTCTCTGTTTGCTCTGCGCTGTAGAATGTATACGCCATTGTTTCTCATATGTGAGCTGACCCGGGCAGATGCCACGGCCACAAAAACCTCATCTTCTTAATCAGACAATAGCACGCAGAGGGCACGGTGGCACAACGCCATGCATGCCTGCTGGAAGGAGTAGGAGTAGAGGGGAAGAGAGTGAGATCATTCTGAATGGATGCTGAGGAGAGAGATGCATGATAGGATGGAGGACTAGCCAGGGGAAACAACAACAAGACTCAGCCTGTGCTATATATCAAGTAGATGGAAGAGGCCCAGCTCTCTTTATGGTGCCCTTAAATATGCTTAAACCAGCTCCGTTCTCTCTGCCCTCCGTCTCTCCGACAGCAGCTATGGGCCTCTTTATGCCTCGCCCCAGGTGTCTCATTACACAGCCACCTTAACACACACTCAGAGAACACACTCATATAGAGTAATGACACTCTCAGCTGGTGTAAGCTGACCTGTTAGAATAACATTAGGTCCAAGCACAAAGGCAACCTTGGAAATTCTGTTACTATGTATTTTGCTTTCTATAAGTATTCATCCTCTTTGGACTTCAACACATTGTACATTACTGCAACAAGGAGTTTCAATAACTTGTTTTTTTTTTATCATTTGATGAACTGATAACTGGGGCGGCAGTAGCTCAGTCTGTAGGGACTTGGGTTGGGAACCGGAGGGTCCCTGGTGGCAAGTCCTGGCACAGACCAAGTCTGGAAATTGGCCTGGTGGCTGGAGAGGTGCCAGTCCACTTCCTGAGCACTGCCGAGGTGCCCTTGAGCAAGGCACCAAACCCCCAAACTGCTCTGGAGCGCTAGCTGTGGGCAGCCCCCTCACTCCATAGGATCCTGATTGTGCATGTATAGTCTGCAGTGTATTTCGTCCTATATGTGTGTTCATGTTCATTAAACAGAGTGTAAAACCGAATTTCCTCTCGCAGGATTAATAAAGTATAAATGAATGTTATTATTATTATGATAAGGGCAGTTTAAAAAGCAGACGACTCCTCAGCCCCCTTTCACACAAGAACTTCAGGTAATGTTCAGACGTCTTGACCTTTTTTAGACTTAACCAATGACTTGTTGGTTTAGGTGAGGGGTTTAGTAATGTGGAGTGGGATGAACATGTGATGAAAACAACAACAGTCAACTGAGGCAAAGTAAAGAGTATAAAGCGGCAAAACGTTGCTCTACGTGGAACATGTCATCAACACAATGAATGTTTCAGACTTTTACCTGCTGCGTTCACGCCATAGACTGTGTAAAACATGGACAATGTTGCTTCACACATCAGCTCAACCGGTGCAAAAGATGCATGATCAGGTCAACGGATTTGGACTTCTGCATTCTTATATGAAGTCCAGCAAGGTTTTGATGGAAAGATTTCAGAAGTGCAGTGCATGAGTGAAAGGGACTTTGAATGCCCAAGTTAACTTGAGTATTATTAATTTTGATTATCATGTAATGCGCCTCCAAACAGATGTAGAACTCTACATTTTGTTTGCCGGTTTGAGTGCATTCGACAATAAAAAACGACTGGAACCTTCAGGTAAATCCTGACAATGGACAAAGAAAGCACTTACAGACCTCATGAAGGTTTATGACTCATTCATGTAACTGTTTGTGCAAAATTGGCCTTTGAATAGAGGTAACCAGGTGTGCTTGGCAGAGGTCCCATGTTCTTTTATTGTTTAATATGATGAAAGTTGGTGGATTATTAATGTGGTTAGCGTGACTGGTGTGAGACAATCTGAGGCGTAGCTCTGAGTCGCTTTATTGATCGCACTCAGCATCCAACAGATGAGGTAGCTGGGAGGCAGCAGGAGATCTCAGCATTGTTGAAGCCTGCTAGTGTACTTCCTCTCATATTCGGCTTTGTTCCTGTACTTCCCTGCAGCACCTCACCCCAACTCTTCCTCCACCACCTCCTCCTCCTCCTCCTCTCTCAGCAATGACCACTCGGAATGCTGGAGAGATGTGGAGAGGAGGAGAGGAGTAGATGAGAGAGCAAAACGAGAGAAAAGGGAGAGCACTTAGTCTGTAGGGCATTAATAAGCATGGCTCTTGGCGAGGGAGCGCTTCCTACATTCCCACACAAAAAACACACATGCACAAACCCAGTCACTTACACACTCAGTGGTGGTTGGCCACATGCCAGCAGCTCCCTGGGGTTGAAAAGAAGGGATGTGTAGTGCAGACTACAGCAGGAGTGGCTGTCTGAGGGAATGACAGAGAGTGTACGGGGCGCAATGCCACTGTGGGACAGTCCATTATCCACACCCCTCAGTCTGCATTTCAATGGTTCCTGCCAGAAAAGAGAGAGCCAGCGTGTCAAGCAACAGGCAAAGGCTGCCCCTCCTGAGGATCGGTTGTGTCTGCACATTCACATTTCTGAGTTGGCTGCATGATTCATATTCCGGCTGAACGAGAGCAGCAATGTTCCTGCTTTAATGACCTCCCCTGTCATCCGCCTTATCTCCAGCCTTATGTAGATCTGGCTAGGTTAGCATGCGGGGACCTGACGAGGCTGAGATGGCCTGTTTGACCCGTGTGCACAATAAGCGGTTGGCATGACGACATGCTGAACACCACAGTAACATTTGGCAAACGCCAGAGCAAGCCCCCTGTATCAGCCCGGCTCAGAGAGGCTCATCCCAGCATGTTCGGCCACCTGGCAGCTTCCACCTCACTCTGCAAGCCTGTTGTCATCTTCAGGGAGTGACACCACCTGGAGGAAGGCCAACAGCCAAGTTACGCAGAGGCCACACAATAAAAACAACCTAGCACAGCGGAAAACGAGCAGGAGGAGAAACAACATATTGAAACAGATTGCTCAGCAGGGGCAGATCTGTCTCCTTGAAATTGAGTTAGATATCACTGGACTTCTTTCCCAATGCTGTATTCACACATGCACAAAACACCTGAAAATGTCCTGGAACGAGCAGCATGTATGAACCAGACCTTTTTCCTAACAGCTCCCGAGTAAAATTTTAGATTTAATTTTTCAGTGAGCTGATGTGTGCACGCTGGACGAAATATTCAGGAAAAAACACTTCAGGTGAGTGGGACGGGCTGATGATATTTATGATCAGATGACCAGCGAGTGGCCGCTCATGTACTCTTTTCTGCTCACAAGTTTTTCTAGACCCTTTAAACATCTTAAAAAGTGTAAATTTACTGCAAAGGATCTGCCTTTCCATCCATCCATCTTGGCTTTGGCAACCCCAGTATAGTGTTATGGCTCCTATCCTTGTAATGATTTTGTCCTGCACATGGTCATGTATAAATAAAGTTTGTCTGTCTTATTCTGCTGTCTTTTTACAGCCAAACATATCACTCACTGTAAATCTTTTCAGTCTGTTTCTGCAGCATGTTGCAACTCACTTCGTCTGACATCTCCCCTGCAACAGTGGTTTAAGGCAATCAATACATTGTACTACTCAAACAATGCATATGTTTTATAACCAGCTGAAAACTTATCAAAGGAGCTTTAAATGCAAAATAAATAAATCTTCTCTTGACTTTGTTCTGATAGGATAGCCAGGTATGTGAATTGACAAAAATGTCTTCATTCGAGACGAGAAGAGCAATAAAGACAATTATATGTCTGAAATCATTTTTGTATGCATGTAATATCTACAAGCTGGGGCTTGCAGGGAAGGCATCCACAAACAAACCACATTAGTCAGGGATTCAAATAAAGGCGTAGCATCAGCTCTTCCCTTATCATTTAATCACACAATATAGAGAACTCTCTAAAAAAACACTGTGTTCATTCAGTTTGAAAAAAAACCCCAACAACTTAGCGATAGGACAAAATGTAACCACATGATCTGCTTTTTCAATTAAGCAATGCTTTAAAAGCATCTTTTTGATGTCATTTACTAGCAGAGTTCACGGAGCCTTGGATTCCACTGATTATCTGAACAAGCGCTCAATCACGACTTAATGTCTGATTAAAACATATCCGTCTGAATAACATGTTCCACGACAAAAAGATATCTATTCTTTTTCATGACATCTTTTCCCAGAATGAACTTAATGTCATGTCAACATCATTTTCATAACTCTCTATTTAAGAACAATCTGTTCTCTCGTTGCTCCCTCACTTGATGCTTCCCACAGGACAAGGGCTTTGTCAAAAAATGTTCTGAGCTTTGAATCTTTCTCAGGAGAACCCTCTTTAAGGAGGTGATGTTTAATGTGTTAGTAGAATTGTTAGTTATGTCTGAAACATGAGCAGAAGTGCATTCGGTTCAGGCTGCTACCTTCATCCAAAAGCACAATGATTGTAGTTGATGATCTTGTTGATCTTTATAAAACATTGGCCTCCCGTTAAGTTAAAGGGATATTTCACCCATTTGCATTAAGCTTTGTGTCATTAGAAACCTGGTAGTATTTTTGAATGGTCGTGCATCCCGCCCTCATTTTGCCCTGAGACGGTATATCTCTGTATTTTTAAATCTGACAAGGAGCCTCCGATGATGCAAAAATCGCCATTTTGCATCATCGGCGGCTGTTGTGGTTGAAAGGGGTGAAACTACATCGCTAGTTCCTCATATTTTCGACCACTGAAGCTACAAACCTATCACAGATCAGTGGGTGGGACCTCACTCCCAGAATCGAAACTTAACGTCCGTCATATTGCTTGGTAGCTATGCTAACAGGCTCTATGGAGAAAGCTGATAAGAACCGACAATGGCGAAAAAAGTATGTTTCAACTTCAAACTGATATGGATGAAGGGGATTTTGAAGGTCTTGTGCTGCTGCAGCCAAGATAGAAGACCTGCCTGTCGGCGGCAGTGAGGTCAAGGAGCCTGGGCCGGCTCGAGCTGGGGCGGACCGGTAGTGTCGGTGCTCTCACTGTTTGTCGATGGACACAGACATAGAGTCTGTTTTCTGCCAGGAATTTCCAAGACACCAAATCCTTCTGGAAGAAATCTCTGAATCAGTTGAGGAAACGGCCGTATGTGTAGTCTGTAAATATAGGACCTTAGTGGGAGTGGCCTGCGGTGCTGTGCATTCTGGGAGTTGGTGTCTTTCATCCACATGAGCCAAAAAGACACTTTCTGCCTTTTCTCGGTCAAGAAGGCACCAACTTCAAAATTTATTTCACATTTCTACTACATATATGACCCAATTTCAATACAGATTAATGTTTCAACGGGTGAGGTATCCCTTTAAGTACGCCACAAAAATGTCAATCAGATAAATACAATAAAGAGAGTTGGCCCTATTTGTAAAAAGCGTTATTCTTTATAACATGTACAGCAGAGTATGTCCTCACACACACACAAACAGCTTATTGGAAAAAGAAATAAAACCTAAAGGGGAGAGAGATAAAGAGACTTTGTTGGCATCACCCCTGGGGAGTCATTTTCATGTGAAGTGGCTGGAGCAGTCTTTAATTTATTATTGATCTCCAGCTTCCTTCAGACTTGTCCGTTTGTACATTAAAGAGGCCTATTACGTCCCTTCAAAGCATCCCCTGTCATTTCAAAGACATTTGGCTTATTTTATTGGTGTGTAGGATAGATTTTCAGCCATGGGAGGGACAAGCAGTGTTCAGCTAAATTAAATGTTTGTAATGGACATTTCAGAGGAACAATACAGGCTCAGTCAGACAGACATACTACTGTACTTGTGTTTCATTAAAGATTTAACAGGCTCTTTGTTTGCCTTTGTAACTGCAGTACAGGATTAACCAATCTATATTCCTTTTCATCACTGTTTTGCATGTGAATGTTTTTCCTTTCATGTCCTCAATATCACCCGAGAGGGAGTGATGTTGTCGGCAACTGACCATCATGCACTGCTGTGACTCGGTCATTCGGCAGGAGGCCGCAGGCAGTGCTGATTTCCAGTACAACATCTCGACCTCGAGTGTGATAATGCTGTAATACAAGTTATAAAAGCAGAACACTGTAGTAAAAAGTCAAAATAAGCATTGGATTATTATTAAACTCCACTAATTTTATCTAGTTCCACAATTTAACCAAAACTAGACCGATGCCAAGCAACCCAAACTTTTTGCCCTCCTGCCTCTCAGACCAGTGAGTTTGTAATATGAAGATTTAGTTGTTTGTTCAAACAAAACCAGTAAAATGAGGGTTTGTTTTGTGATTCTGTGGTACAACACTGATTTATAAAAACACTGTCAGCTGTTAATGTAAATTAAAAGTATGGGACCAATTCAACCTTATATCGGTACCGCGTCTGATACTGAAGTAATTCATGTATCCTCTAACGGACTGACAGCGGCGATCCACGTCACTGATCAAGAAATACGGTTGGTCGCTTTAAACATTCTCAGCTGGCTTTGGAGATGTTCAGACTGAACCGTAAGAAGTGCCCACAAATCTCTTCCATGACGCCGTTCACATGAGATGGAATAGCTCATTCTATATGATCAAGAGTACATTTCTTACACTTCAGTTTAAAAGTTTTAATTTGAAAACCTGACAGCTGTTGCTGCTTCCTGTTTGTATGTGAAGCCAGCACAATGCAATTTAAAGCTGGGTTTACTACAGCTTTGTGTAGCCTTACACATACTACCAACGACAACAATAACACTATTAAATAGCCATGAAATAATGGATCAGTATTGATATCGGTACATATGTATCAGAATCAGATCGGAACTGAAAAAAAAAGGTGGATTGGTGCATCCCGTATTATGAAAAGTCCCAGTAATGTTGTTCTCCTATATCGTAATATCCCGTCTCTCATAGAATTCCTTTTTGTCCAAGTGACTGTTGTATTATCTTCAATATCTTGTCATCAAGACAACATGGAGTATCAGAAGCTGTAGAGGAAGTGTGCACATGTAAAGGTTCAATATCTCACCTCATGCCCTGAGAGCACAACTTTGCATTTTAAGTCGTGTCCTCGTCCCTCTCAGATGGTTAAGCTTATATACTAAAAAAATAAATAACAGTCATCTTGATGAGCTGCTACCTTGAAATGGTATTGATGCCTGAGGCTTATTACTCGGCATACAGAATGATGACATCAGGTGAAGCAGATGTTGAACGCACACGATTTATAATAAAAAGAAAAATCAATCCTGTTGGTCCCCTGTGTTTAGAAACATAGGTCTTATTGGCTGTATATGAGCTTCACTCTTCACAGTTTGCTCCTTGTTTTTCTGCCTTTATTCCTTTGTCTCATGTACTTTCTCTTGACTTTCCTTAATTAACACAACTCTTAATAATAGTTGGCCTGCAAGCTGTAAGACTACGCTCTACCCCTGTTAAAGAGAACCAGCAGGGAACGTGGCACTCCTGAGAATCAATCTCTATTCTCCAAAATCAAAGAATATCCACCTGCATTAATTCATGTTTCTCATGGCTACTGTGATTCGGATGAAGGCTAGGTTGTAAAAATTGAGAATGAGTACTGTATTGTTACAGTGTTGATATGCGATGACAATAAAGTATATTTTATGTGATAAAAAATAATAAACTCTTGTGCATAAAAGCTGAACTTGCTCAAAGCACGACCCACATGGTCAAAGTACTCTCACTTTTGGCTCTGCTGTATATGTGGAACACGTGTATTATGTAGTAGCCTATGTGTAATGTGTTGGAGTGCCAAAATGATTACAATGAAAACCAAATGTCAAGCTAATTAAGTAGATTAAACCTAAAGTGAAGACATTTGAATTAGTTATGAAACATATTGAAATTGACACTGATGCCTCTTTATGACACACAAAAGGAAACAAGACCATAAGGATTTAGATTTATAATTCACATTCATTTCTGGGAGCTCTGCTGCTGGGTTGGTTTCAGACTAAGTGACGTACAGCGAGCAGATCGGATGTGAAAACTTTCTGTCAAAAAGTTTGCCTGTTTCCTGAAGCAGGGTGACAGTTTTCATCAGACAAAACATCATTTTGCATGAACAGAACAAATCAGCGAAGAATTAAGAACCACAGTTTTATTTACCGGGGTCTTGAAAGTTCCTCACAGTAGCTTTAAAGTTTGTCTCCTTACATATGAGATTAGATAGCAAACTAGAAATGTAGGCTGTAATGCACAGAATGTATCATTCTTAATGCACTATAAACAAGTGAAAAAAATACAGCTTAAAACGGTGTCAGCAAAGCTTCATTGACATGAGCAGATAAAACTGTCTGACTGAGTGTTATGATGGAATGTATCAGTCGCTGTGAAAGATCTCACGTTCATTTTAGCTTTACCCTCAAGCTGGGCAGAGTTCATTTATATGAAATGATTTTGTAGATTTAGCACTTCATTACAATGCCTATCATATCATGGTGTGTGAACGCATACATCAAATTACATGTTGGATTTTTAATTATCCGTATTCATCTCACTAGTCCAAACACGCAGCCCTTGGTAAACATGGCAACCTGTTTGGGTATATCTTGCATGCATTAAACATGGCTTCTAATGAACGTGACCAATTTGGTAGCAGCTTGCTTTGATCTCCATGAGGGATCTTTGAGCATAATTATTCATAATCTCTGCTCTGTGTGTATGGGCATGTAATGTGCATGTGTTGGACGATGCTCTGCCATATCCCGGCTCTGAGCTTTGGTGCGTATAAAGACAGAGCCCCTCTGTCAGTTCACATCCCCGCCTCCCCTCATTTTCACATCTAGGGTTGTTTGGAGGCCAAGCCATCTGCCTGCTCCGCATCCACTGTGGAATTCATCATTTAGGCACCTTAAATGACCCACGAGGACACGTCGCCACCAGGAAGCTCTGTAGCTAGCCAGCCAGCTAGGAAGCAAGCGAGCAAGCAAACAAGTATGTCAGCCAGTGGAGAGCAAATCCTGCCAAGTATTCAGCAGCTGAATACATTTAGAAGAGTTGAGTTTTCAGAGAGATAATCATGGTTTTCGCCATGAAAAGGGAGCAGAAGGGCAAGCAGAGGGTCTGGCTGAGAGGGTAATGGGGCTAATAGGAGTGGTAAATGAAAAGCCAGATGATGATAACAGTGCAGCTGATTCTATCTACGCTCATATATAACCCTTCTGAACATTGTGTGTGTGAGACAGAGAGAGAGAGAGAGAGAGAGAGAGAGAGCGAGAGAGCGAGAGAGAGAGAGAGAGAGAGAGAGAGAGAGAGAGAGAGAGAGAGAGAGAGAGAGAGAGAGACAGAGAGAGAGAGAGAGAGAGAGAGAGAGAGAGAGAGAGAGAGATGCACATAGCCAGGAACTGAAGAGCAGGGAGTGGTATGAAGGCCAGAGACCTCCCTCTGGATTTGACGAATCCTTCACAGTTCTGAGAGCTTTATGAAACATTTATGATGGACGTCATTTCTTTCTGTTTCTCCATCATTGTCTTTCTATCTGCCTGACTCACTGTGTCTTTCTATCAGATGGAAACAGGAATATCGGTCGACTGAAATGACTCACCTGCGTGCATCTGTGTTGTTTGTTTGTTTTTTTTTGTTTTTTTTTACAGCAAATCAGATTTGCTTTTATTTTCTGACTCCTGCAGATTGAGTTCCGCCAATGGGAGTAAATAATTCATTTCTGTATTAAGCACACAGATACACAAATACACAGTCAAACACACCCACACACATATAAATACAGAAGTTAGGGGATCTGACTGGGTTTTGGAATGGAGCGACTTGTTTATGGTTTATTTACAACAGAGCTAGTTTATGATCTGAGGTTTCAAAAATGCTCACACACAAACAAATGCACACACACACACACACACCCACACACACACACACACATGCATGCACGCACATGCATGTGCGGTTAGGTGCACTGTCAACAAACGGGGGATCAGTCTCCCACCCATCTGCTGAGTGTGCCAGTTTGCCTCAGGCATTAAGACACCATCATATGCTACACACACACACACACACACACACACACACACACACACACACACACACACACACACACACACACACACACACACACACACACATACAGTAGAGAGGAAGTCATACCACAATAGCATATTTAGTTTTAAACTGGAGCAGACAGCCCAGTAACAAGAGGCATAAATTACTCCATCATCCCATAGGAGAAGATCTTGAAGGAAAATGTAAATGAGACTCCATGGAGAAAAATACTTTTTAGCAAAACTTGGCGATCATTTCCCCAAAATATAATCTCCTGGAAGGCCTTTGCCTTTTTCAAAAGTCTTTCGCTTTGATCCTGATGTTGTGTTAACTTCTTTGAACAAGAAATTATTCATTTACTTTTGATATTTAAGGTAGAAGCAGTGCACTGCCACACCTAAAAACACTGCCTCATTCAATCAATATTTTTTGGGTTTGTGCCGACTAAACTACCTTCCAAAACAAATATATTCCACCGTTTGTGCTCAAGCTGCATCAGATGGCACCATAATCATTGGGAGGGAAGCCAGCTCAGGCTGTGGTGGTAATTGTGGCTGCTTTCTTGCTTTGATCTCATTCCAGCTCATGTGCACTGACACCGTCTCGAGCCCAGAACCCTGTGTCTAAATGGGATTGGACAGTTCTGGTATCATGACCTCGCTCCAACTCAGTATGTCAGCACCAATGTGGATTGCTGTCAGTCTGCTTCCATTAGCTTACCTACTGTATGGATTTTTCCCTTGGCTGTAGAAGGCTTTTATTCTATGACACTGAGCTAGACCTCCCAATTCTGAAAGCCCGCCCCCCCGTTTCTTTTAGATTAGTCCCAACCATTACGCCCTATTTCCAAATCAATATCTTTACTCACAGATTTCGTTTTGATGGGATGTTCAGTGAATTGGTTCTTGTAGGTTTTTGACTGATTGAAGTGTATTTGAGGATAGTCAATGTCCATGTCCAGGACCTGCCAGGAGTTTGAGTTTTTATTCAGCATAACTAACAATATAACAATTGTTAAGCTGGTAAACTGGCATCATTGTATCGACCTAATCTTGTTAATTATGCAGATAAAATTATGAATTATTTTAATTTGAGCCAGATTCCTAGGCGGCATACCAGTAAGCTGATGTGGCCTCTGTGGTGTTTGTGAACCCAACTTCTGAAGCTTAAAGTTTGGCATGTTCTCCAAAACTGCTCGTTTTTTTAAAACCAGAAATGACCATGTTTGGATGAGATGGTTGATAAGTATTGGTTTATGCCTCTATCCTGGTTTTACAGGCACCCATGACTTGTCAATCGAATTGAAGGATTCTGAAATATGCTGGGTAATTAAAAGTTTCCTCACTTATTAATCTTATCTGTAACTCGCACAAAGCTTACCAGGTGACATACCGAGAGGGCTTATCTGCTGTTTAACAGGTCACAGGCGTCCAGCTGGCTAAGCCCTTTAGCTTCTGACCAGATCCAGGCCTGACGTGATGTGACTCCTGATACTGACATCAAGCTTACAACACCTACACCTGGCTAAGCACTACTCTAGTGTGTGTCTGTGAGTATCAATGTGTGTGTGTGTGTGTGTGTGTGTGTGTGTGTGTGTGTGTGTGTGTGTGCATGTGTGTCTCTGGACATAATGACAAGCAGGTATGTGTGCTATAGTGTTATCCATCTGTACTGTATCTGCATGGCTGCCTGCTTAGTATTCCCAGGTGTTGTGCGCTAAGCTGCATGAAGCTACAGGAGAAAAAACAGGCGAGTTGGCAAAGAGCTGTGAATAATACATGTGCTGTTGAATTACATCTTGACACAGTTAAGAAAATGGACAATAAACTTCCTGAACAAGCTACAAAAGGTCTGTTTCGGCCTGCATGTTGTGGTTTATGTGTGTGTGTGTGTAAGCAGTTGCATGTGTGTCTGCAGAATGGTAGCTAGTTGCAGGTAATGGTGTGTGACAGCGGAGCAGCTGACAACATGGCAGGGACTGGGAGGGCAACCAGCAGCAGAGCTAGGTAAACAGTGAGGGGACCTGCTTATGCTCCGTCCTGCTGCAGAGCCTGCAAGCGTACAGCCATTCAATTTACTTACTGCACTAATGCAATTATTGCCACAGTAATTTACAGTGTCTAAGAGGGTGCTGTCTATGTGTGCCTGTGTGTGTGTGTGTGTGTGTGTGTGTGTGTTTAATTAGTCATGCTGGACCTGCTGCCTCCTGAGAGAGATGTTGTATATCCATGGATTGGTGTGTTACTGTGTGGGTTAGTATAGCCGTTTGTCTCTGTGTGTTTCCATGTGTTGTGAGTGCTTGTACGTACATGTTGTATATATGTGTGTGTGTTCTGCAGTCTCTTGGAATTTACGTCTATGGAAGTGTGCGTGTGTGTGTGTGTGTGTGTGTGTGTGTGTGTACACAACACCATCTGCCTGTGACTGTGGAGCTAAAATCCCTGATAGCCCCTCGTTCCCATTTCAGAAACAGCTGATCAGTCATCCAACTAGCTGGCTGGCAGCGACATCAAAGACGAAGTTGTCCCTGGAGAAGCATGTGTTACACACTCAGATGCATCACCTGCACATCACACAATCACTGGTATGCTATCACCAGAGTTGTTGGAGCAGAGTGACAGTAGCCACGACATAATTGCATGGAGAGTTCTAAATGCAAAAATAGTGTTTGATGTCCAAAGCAAAATGTACTTATAACAATTTGAACTGTTACAGCTGGGTCACTCAATAACCCATGCAACTGTCTGTTCATTAAAATTTGACTAGTGGTACACCCTTTAAAGAAAAAAAAAAAACTGCACTATGAAATCCTCACTGGGCCAATCTAGTTTTCTCTAAGGCTGTGTCGAAATGACTTCAGAACTCTCAAGGTTTTTGGAACTTTATTGAAGTTATTCAGTGTGCATGACATCACATTTCATGACAAAAAATGAGTTTTACTTATTGAACATTAACTGTAGCATCTTTGCAAAAAGTTTGGTCTCCAAAAATCATGAAGAAAATATGTAAATGCACAGTTTTAATAGATAAGACTGCTAAAGTAAACAATGATGTAGTTGATCTGAAAACTGTCAATAGTGAGGTCTGATGTTTATCCAAAATATTAAGATATTTAAATATATATATATTGTTCTCTGCTATTTACAGTTTTGTTTTCAATGTTTGTTTTCAACAAATACAAGCTAAACTAATAAAGATATAAATATATCTATAGAAGTACAATATATATTTTGGGTAACTCCATTAACTAGTTGCTTTATAAGCATGCTAATTAGTTGCATACTGGCTGCTTATAGTCATTATTAGGCACTCATTAGTACCTTATTCTACATGACCCTAGTCTTTAGATAATAACCCTCATAATTACTGCTTACTGATCGTAATTTAGGAAGTTGTTGTACATGGATTATGATCTTGAAATGCTTTTGCTTACTTCTACCTTATAGGGTCCATACTAAGCAAAGAATATTTAAGATCATCATGTACAACAACTTCCTAACTTACTATCAATAAGCAGGTTTATTATTCTCATGGGAGATTTTGAATGCCTTATGCAAAATGTATATCAAACAGTACATGATTTGTGCTATGTGCATGTTGTTCAACATATTTCAGAAAGTTTTCTTGCAGAGTGTAAGCCACTATTGACTCTGTCTTACCTCACATGAACTCTAGGTCATAGCTCAGCCACTAGTGAGTTGTTTGACACTCACGTTGGGAAAGCTGGCCAGTGTGTCACCAGTAGCGCTGAGCTTTAAACCAAGCATAGCCCAGCTCTGGCATCTGCTCCAGTCAGAGACATATTATTAGCCCCTACCTTAGCCCAGAAACCTGGCCAGCACGAGGGAATTACCTCACACAGACCCATGCTAATTAAATCTCTCAGACTCCCCGGCTCTTAATAAAGCCTGACATGACAGCTTGGCCTGTGCATGTCAGAGTGACCCCACAACCCGGAAACTGCCTTGTGTGTTTGTATTCATGTGTGTCTGTGTGTGAGTTGATGTTGTGTGTGTGTGACATTCAGGCTGGGGGTTTTGCCATTGGGAGTAAAGGGCAGACACCTGTCTCCATCTCAAAGAGAGGTCACTTTGTGGGGGTATGGGAACGACCGTGACTCAGCAGAGGGCAACTACATTAGCAATACAAATCCTACCGAGGGGGAAAAATGCATCTAAATATTATTTGTATTTCTTCTCCGTGCCTTAACTTTACTTTTTTTAAATTATAAAAAAAAAAGAATTAAACATTGAAAAGGAATAGTGTACATTAATCAACATTCAGACGGAAGTAAGTGTACCCGAATTGGTTGAAATGCTGATTTTCATCGGCAGTCCTTTTGAATGGGACTCATTCCAAACTCAAGCAGATGCCAGAAGATCAACTTTATTCACTTTTCATGTACTGCATCGAATGCTTCAGGACCAGAGCCTCACTAAAGCATTTTATCTCTTCATGTGGAAACAGTATACACCTGACAGATTGTTTTGAACTGTTCAGCCATTGACTTGGAGTCAGCCTGCAGCTGTCTGTGCTATCTAACGTACACTTAGCATGATTCCCTTGTTTTCCACAAGGTTGAACCCCCTTGAAAGCCTTTAGAAGAAAGGATGGACGGTGGATGGATGGCCGGCTGACAGGGTTGTCGGATAAACAAAATACTAAGTTATGTGGTGACACACAGACATATAAACAGGCAGAGTGTGGTGACATCTGTTTAAAAGAGAAAACCCTCTAAACAGCTTTTGTGGATTAACATAAATGATTAAACCCTGTTAGCAGGATAAACAAGCTAAGCTTAGCGACGTGTGTGTGTTTGTGTGTCAGCGCTCTCTCTGCTGCCAAACAACGGCACTGTCTCGCCCAGGGCTCATGGTCAAGTCACTTAACAAAAATGTGTGACATATCTTTTTGTTTTGTCTCACTTTCTAGCTTTAATGTTGAATTTAAAACAATAATCCTGCAAATGTCTCCAGCCTCACTTGTTCATTTGAATAATACACCTACTCTGTTACCTTTCCTGAGTGATGTGGGAGGTTCTTTTTAATTTCGTGTAAATCTGAGAGTATGCAGAGCCATTTCAGAACAAATTCTAATAACAGTGATTAGATTTTATCATAGAAGCACAGAGGAATCTTAGCCTACTGACCTGGATTAGAGGGAGTATGATTACATATTCACTACTGAACAAAAAAAAAACAACTTAATGTGTCGGGGGCTATAAGCAGCGAATCAAGACCGCATTGTTGATTAGCAAATTAGCGTCATTACAGAATCCTCTTTATGCTCTGTTTGATCTGCTCTGCCTGTGTATTTATAAGTCTACATCAAATTTATACCAAGTGATAATTAGTTGAATCATATTAGAGGATGCAATTATGGTGCTGTCGAAAAAACAGGTAAACTGGGTCATGTGCTATAAGAGCTGCTTTGACCTATATTCAGAGAAGCTGAAAAGAGCAAGTCTTTCCCAACAGTAGGATTTTGAAATATTTATTATGCCACTGGTATCGGCTTATTCCTCTATGTCTGTCGTCTTCTTGGTGGAATGTGTTTTTTTTTGTTTTGTCACTTTTTTAGATTCATCGTGCTCCACGCAGCAAAGATGGATTGCACTGAATGGGCGTCTGTGCCTGCATGCAGTGTCCATTCTAATTCAGAGCCCGGCTGCCACACCCACAGCTGCTGCTCCCGCCCGGGGCCTGAGTGAGAGAGCAGCGGGATGGAGTGGAGCAGCGGTGAACTATGGCTGCACGGGGGCCAGACTGAGAATATAGGTCATACAGCCCCGCAGATGAAAGATGCATAGCGCTTGCTGCCAGGGTGGAGATGGAGTAAATATAGAGATGCTTTCCCTCAGCGTGGGCAGTTAAGATGACCACAGGGAGGGATAGAAAAGGGCATTTGCAGGGTATGTGGAGAAGGAAGGATGAGGGTGGGAGTGGCAGAATAGCAGAGGAAATGGAGGAAATTCAGTGCAGGGAGAGGCAAGGGTGGGGTCTGTGCTGTGGGTGAAAGAGACTCACAGGAAAAGGAGTGTTTGTGGGAACCAGTATCAAATGCCCTTTCTTACTGGTGAAGGGGAAATAGAAAAAGCAGGCTCCCCTCCTTGGAGCAGCTGCGTCTGGGGCACAATATCGTCCTCTGTTCGCCTGTGGCTGGTGGTGATTGGAGTGTAAAGATCACACTCACTGTGCACATTTTCTTTTGTTTTCTTCATCAGTTGAGATGGTGTGGTCACTGTTAGTGCTCGGAGCAGTGGTGGAAAACTTGCAGTCGTGTAATCTCAGTGACACTATCAAATGAGATTTCTAAGAACAGTTGGATTTGTCTGATATATTCTACTTTAAATGCCTTGTAAAACCACATTTCCTCCTGTTCTTCTGTTGATTATGTGACCTCAAAGTTTAAAGTGATCAGTCTTGAAAATGTTCTCTTCCATTCAATAAAAAGCATGCAGAAAGAACTTTTGGTATGCTCCCAATACTGACGACATGTCTTGCATACTTTATACAAAAAACAGACTTTCAAGAGTTTTCTTGGGGATTACTTAGCACTGAAGAAAAAGACACTGAAAACTTTCTGACTGTGGTCTTAGAATTTCCCAGAGACACAGGGACACTATTCCTGGAAAGAGATACTACAGTGGATCTTTTTTTGTATACATTTTTTAACCTGTGAGCACAACAGGTGACATAAACCTCCACAGTACTGTGGTGGTAAAATCATTCTAGAAGAATTCCTGCTGCCCACAGGTTGGCTTTAAGAGCTGTGAGCTGATATTAAAAAAAGGCAGCCGGCCCCTGTGACCTTTTTTCTTTTGGGAAATTAAAGCCGTACACACGCCATAATGAGCGGTTGATTCTACGTCATGTTTGTTAAATTAGAACACCCCCCCGACGTACAAACACAACGTTTTTTTTCATGTTATATCAAGAAATCAAAGTCTGTTTCTGTCACAAGTTGTGTTACTTTGAACTTTTTTTGTTAAACATTTAGGAATGTCATTCTTGAAAAACCCCACTTTTTAATAATCAATATATCCGGATATTCCAATGTATTAACAATGACAAATTTAAACTTTATTTCTTGCAACTCTATGGAAGTATTCAAAAATACACATTTTTAAAATATCTGATGTTATGTGAAGGTTTTATATTAAACACATTGAAATGATGGTGTTTTCAAAATTAAACAGTCAATACAATTATACTAAATAACTGAAGAAATGAAAGCAATCACAGGTCAGAATGTTGCTGAAGTGAGAAAAACAAACAGAAGTGGTACTTCTGAGTCATTGGCGAGCAGAGAGAGAGCAAGCTCTTATTACTGTCACTTCATGCTACACAGGATTGAATAGTGTATGATGCATTTCAGGTGAACCTGCTCTAAATTGTTTTCAAAAGTATTCAAAGGTAGAGCAAAAAGAAGACATGCACTTTGTGCCCTGAGAGTAGATGTTGGAAAGATGGGTGTTTGATGTGTGAGAGTTAAGGTGTAAATGCAGTAGCAACCAGAGGTTTTTTTTAAAGCCTTCAGAGAATTCTCATGCTTACTCTCACGCCTGTCACTCTCCCAGCAGCAGCCCGCTTCAGTCAGGGTCAAACTTAGGCATGCACTCATGATAAGTGCCCTTTTGTTGAGACAAATGTTTCAAGAGGTGCTCGTCAAAATGTCTGCTTCTAGAGCCATTGGCTAATGTATGTGCATAACAAAAGGGAAGCCAACGCAATCCCTCAACAAATGTACGTGCAGGGTTTCCATATTGGAACATTATTATGCACATTATTCAATCAAATTAGTATCCCTCCGCCGCCTGCTGTCTATTAGTCCCATCAGATAAAGTTTTAAATGACCTGCAAATGCAGGGCTTGAATTAAGCGCAGCGATTATTCTCCCTCTGATAGTCCATCATTCTGTTATTAAGCAGCACTTGGTCGTCCTCACACCCTCCTGCCTCCTCCTGCAGCTAAAGCCAGTTGGTAACAAGAGCAAAACAAAGAGATTCCTATCAGTCATTAACTCCATTCTCCTCCCCTGCAACCCCAGTGAGCTAATAACGAGCATTTAGCTTGAAGACAAAGAAAAATGTCTGCAAGTCCTGTGGAGATAGCAATTAAAAGGTACTGCAATTCAGCTGACAATCACACAAATTGAAGGCCTGATCTTCCACTTCTATACATTACAAGAGCCTAAGAAACGGATACACACTGACTGCTTGTGCTGTTCAATTTTGGCCAAATGACACCTACTATAGCTACCTGAGGAGGGCGAGGTAGTGCGAGAGAGAGAGGAAGGAAAACAGCAGTAGGGTACACGCAGGGGTGACAGCGAGGGGTTGGGTGAATTGTCACAGTAGAAGAAAGTGCAAGGCAGCATGGACAGAGCGGCGACTGGGTATGGATGTGGGCGTGTTCATGGAGGTAAGAGAGGCTCAGGGATACACGTTCACGGTGAGGGGGCTAAGAAAGGGTCTGTCTGGGGACGGCTAAATGTGAAGGGTCATTGCTGAGAGTGGAGCAGCGCCTGCTGACACAGACAGACTGGCTGTCTCTCTAGCACTAAAGAGTTTAGGGACACAGAGAGACTCAGCTGCTGGTCTAGACGAGAATCAGAGAATGATAGGCGAGGCAGTCAAGGAGAAGTCATCCCAACCCCCCTTATCCAGAGTCCTCCTCCCAATACTCATGCAGACAATAGAAACCCTTAAAAGCACCAATAGCCAACTGATCCAAAGCTTTACTTTGTCTCACTTCATTGCTTCAATACATCTTTTATTACAAACATTTTTTTTAAAGTATTTATAATGAAACTTCAACCGCTACTACCTACCTGAAATGACTGCAAAATATTTACTGTTGCTTTAAAACTTCCATCCATGAAACCATTTTCTTAAATTAAAAAAAAAAACCCTTTTAGTATTGTATAGTCTATTTGCATCAGGTTATTTGTTTTATTTGAATAGAAATAAAAACAAAGCTAAAGGTTAGAGGTATTTCTCAGATATAGAGTAAGTTAACCCCGTCTTAAAGCAGTTCTCTACTGGAAGTACATGGGAGGGAGTGTAAAAATCCCAGTTTCTGGCATCAAATCCCTTAAAAACCTTTGCCAGTGAAAATAATTCAAGGAGAAATTGTGTTTCCTCCAAAACATATTTGGCAAAGGAAATGACTGAAGCAGCGTAGGAATGGATTTCAGCTGAGATGTCGCACTGGTTGAACAGTTGAATGTTCGCAGTGTGGTTTTGAAGGATGTGTAAATATTGTATGTCTCAAAGAGACCAAGAAAGTTTTAAATCTACTTTACGTCTAAAAGTCTGCTCATGTTTTTCTTGAATCACATTATTGCAGATTTTTTTCTATTCCAAAATGAAATCTAAAACTTTACTTTTTCACTAGTTGACTAGTTTAGTCACTAACCGCAGGAGCCCACGGTCCATTTTCTGTTTGAAAACCACCAAGGAACCTCAGTTTCTTCAGACCATGACCAGGGTCTTGATCTACTGTTTATCCTTATCTAAACTGTACCATAAACCTACCCCAAACCTTAACTAGGGAGTTGTTGTATCAGCTTTACTTTAAAGGGGCAGTGTGTAAGATTAAGGGGCATCTAGCATTGATGTAGAAACTACTAGTGCTGCAAAAACTACGAGAACACAACAGACCTTCTCTAAAGCTACAGTGTTTGGTCTGTCTGTTCTGAGTTATAAGTGGTGAAACACATCGCAACCTTTGGACAAGACCCTGTGGATAAAAATAACAAACAAGGTAAAAAAAAAAACACAACGCAATTTTTTCCATTCAATTATCCACTGCAGCATGTTTATGAATATTCTGTCCAATTTGTAACGATAGGTTTTCCATCAGATTCCTGATCCGACAGTGAATAATGACACAACTTGAAGGCAGAGATAAATGATAGCATCATGATGTTGTTACAGGGACTGAATACAAATGTCATACTTTGATGTCTAATTTGGAGGACTTGTTATGTAATCCATCTCTAATAAAAGCATGAAATAATAAAAAGCCACACTGACAAAAGGTGTCACCTAATTTTGCACCTGTCATCCGTCACTGTCAGGGGAATGCTGATTAATTTGTGATGGTGACAACTTCATTAGTACAGATGAGGCGACAGAAATGGCTAAGACAGTATAGCTGCTGTCTCATCTGCTCTTCTCACTGCCACCTCCATGATGACTAACATATGAAGCTGGGACAAAAGCCAAAGAAAGGTTCCATTCACCATATTAAGAACATTTACCTCTGATGTCATGCTCAGTGTGAACAGCTCCAATGCTGTTATAATGTTTTTTTAGGTGTGTTTTCAAGGTTTCAAGATGTGTCGACTGAAGGGATGTGACAAATGTTTAAGTTTTGTTGCTCAAGACTTTATAGTGAAACTATGACCGAACCTCTGGTCATATTCCAGGTATATCAACATATATGATTACTCGTTAGAACTACTATAGACAACTGCTAACATTAACATTAAATTGCTAACTTTCGAACATGATCAATTGATATTGTTAAGTGATAAGCAAGCAAAGGTTTGAATTCATTCTGACAAATCAGAACCTATCTTGGACAAGTGTATTTCAACCTAGAAGCTCAATGAAACAATATAAAAGGATTTAGCTAGTGTAAATCTCAACAGAAGGCAAGGTAGCTAAGACGTTATTGAATCCTGTGTTTAACCGTGATTTTCTTTAACTATTTTTGTATTGCTTTTCTTTGCAGACAAATTCTCAAATTAAATAGTATAAAATAATAAGAATTATTTAAAAAAAAGATCAGAACATTTGCAATTCTGAAATATTTTAGATTCTTGACATTTGGTTCTAGCTTCTTCTCCCTAAATGATCAGACTTTTGCTCTTACTGACAGCTTCGGGGTTACACTTCCAGCTCTCCTCGTTTGCGCTGCCTAATTGTTTTGTTTGCAATTTTCCGTCCAATGTCTTGTGTTGGCGGGGCATTTCTGAGGTGCGTCCTCATTGGCTGATGAGTTTTGGGTTCCAGCAAATGGTGACAACTCTTTTGTTTTCATGTTTCTGAGTCTAAAAAGTAATAGTAAATAGTAAACACATAAAAAAAAACAGTAGGGATTTCTCATAAATATAATATATTATGAAAAAAAAAAAGAATAAGATTGTAACCTTGCCTGTGCCCTGCCTGCCAGCTGTTTGCCACAGTGACCTGCACATGCTACACTGTGGGAAGGTCATTAAAAATCGAATCATTGTAAATTGGGTGCTTGGCTCTGCACCATTCTGAGGATGGCTAAATGTATTATAGGCAGAAACCTGCTGTGTGTGTGTGTGTGTGTGTGGGTGTGTCTGCCTGCCTGTCTATCTCGACGTCTTTCCCATTGTGTGAGCCAGTGTGTCTTTGTGTTTGTCTTTGTGTTAGCAGGCATGATGTATGTTCATGAGCCAGCAAGATGCAGAGGCCCACAGCAGACAAGCCACTGCAATGATTGGCTGGCCCCCTCTGCGTGCTGATAGGTTGCTGTCTCGTTCTGTTCAAACAGGGGTCTAATCAGACACTTTAACAGGCTGCCTTGTTCAAACACTCCATGCTTTGCACTGGGGATCTGGCAAACACAGACTTGTATCTATGTGTGTGCGTGTGTGTGCGTGTGTGTGCATGCTGAGGGTCAGTATAATTAGCGTTGGTGAGAAAATGGAAGTGAGATGGAGAAATCTGTCTTGCTCAAATTTCCTGCAGCCTGGTACTCATTCTGTCAAACCCCCCTGTCTGTAATACATTTTAGTCCCTCATCTCCAGCTGATGAGTAGGTGATTAGGTATATAAATGTCCAAGTGCGTGTGTGTGTGTGGCATTGGCTTGAGACCGACTCCAATTTTTGCCAGTTGAATGAGCTTTGTTCAATACAACCTCTTTTTTTATCCGTCAAAGCACACAGCAATTTTATATATTAGCTTCACCCATAGACTGTATTCAACATGAATGTAGTCTCAGGGACGTCAGCCATTGGTTTCTGAAGTTGAGTTTTGAAGCCCAACGATAGCAGTCGCCATAACTGAAATGCTGTCTTTCAGTAACTTTCAATAGAAAAAGACAAAAAAACATTTCCATACTAAACTCCTTATTGGTCCATTTATGAAACTCTGAACTGGTTACCCATTAATGCACAAAGACACATTGGCTCCAGTGCATCTTTAAACGTATCACTTCTAATAATCCCCCCTATTTAAAACAATAGCCAACACCACACCGACCTCATACTCACTCAGACACAGCCCTTCTTCCTTGTCCAAAAAACCAACAAAGGACTTGGCAGTGTGCCTTTAAATTCAAAGCTCTATCCTTCTGGAACAATTTGCCTGAAGATCTTAGAACAATCTACTCATTACATCCCTTTAAATTTTGATATTACGCTCACACCTTGGCAATGCTTTTAATGGTGATGTCCTCCTGTCTTCTGAATTGTAAGGCTTCTGCATGTTACCTTTGTCATTATCATTACTACTACTATCACTTCTATCACTATCACTATTACTATAGTAATATATGTTATTTCTAGTCCTTATTTACATTGAGTGGGTGTAGGGGGCTAATGGGATCAATGTGTGGGTTGGTTGGTGCATGAGAGCCTCTGTACGTATGTTAATAGGTTTGCATCACTTGATTATATTGTATGTTTTGTGTTGGACCGCCTCAAAAACAAGATGATTAATCTCAAGGGGTTATCCATCAATACATTTACAAAAACTGGTTATGAACCAGGCTTCAAAAATTATTTATGCTGTCAAAATGAGCATTTTAACATCGGGTGTTAATGGGGCTTTGGCTTTTGCAGCCCACCTAAATGAACTGCAGTTTTTTGCACTTGCACATAAGCTCTGCTGGGTCTACACAGGGTTTTACCTAAGATGCACGCCAGCATCGGACCATACAATAAGGCATTTCTCACCAACATTTTCTCTGTGTTTTTGAAGTTAAGTCAGTGCTGTTTTTCCCTTTAACATAAGAGGATAAATGTGAAAGTTAGTGGCAGCTCAGCTTGCAATATTAAAACACCTGGCTCCGTTTGAGTTGGAGCGGGGGAAACCTCTGTGTAAATACAACTCTGGGTATTATCCTCTTCAAAGATGACACAGAATGAATCCTAACCTGTAAACAAGCTTAGCGTTGCAAAGCAAGCTAGCTACTGTCGCAGCTTCCCTAACAAACTCTCTTGCCTTTGCTTCAGAAGACAAAAGCTTGAGCATTGCACAGATGTTTTTTGTGTATTTGGTTTTCACATCATAAGGTCCATGGATTTTAGAGAGGAGCAGCCCCCTGTGTATAAACTGGCTCCAGTAAAAACTCATTGCTGAATTCTGCAGGGTCATTTTAAAACAACTTTGTTACAGTTCAATGATCTGTATATGACGATGCAGCTATAAAACAAAAGTATAAATATAAGAGGGATAAAAGTCAACAATCTACTCCACTAAGGATCAAATCATAACGTTTGAGCAGCAGCCCTTTTAACAACTATTACAAACATTAGGGCTACTATATCGTGTGTTGAAGTGGCATCATTTAAACATTATAAATTATCTGGAACAAACACAAGCAGTTGACCTGTGTTAACTTGTTGTCATTAGGGAAGAAAAAATACCAATTACCACAAAGCAGTCCCCGTTGTATCACTGCTGCTTTTGCCAATTAAATCCTCTCTCCTCCTTACCTCTCTGTTCACTTTTTCTTTCCATTCTTCCCAGGTTTAGGTAGTTTGCCAGGTGTTATTTTTCTTAGCACAGCTTCTGTCCATCTGTTTTTTTTTTTTCTGTTCCCATATTGTACTTCAACATCTTCACTGTTTTATCATTCTTACACCTTCCCAGCTCAGCCCTACCTGTCAGGTTGGAAGGTAGAAGGTGTCACTGTCAGGGTGCTACTAAAACTGCCTCATCTTTGTCCATGAAAGTCACTGATATCAGTTGTGTCAACGTAACTGACTGTAAACCAGCAAGCACCGAAACAGAGAAGATCAACTGTTAAACTCCTATTATATATATATAAAGAAACCAGAGGCTTTTACAGAAAGTGTTGACTAAGTCACTGATATTTTATAATGTAGGGAAAGACTGAACTGAACTACTGAAAGAAAGCAGCATAGATACTTCTTCAGGGCTGGACATGAATATTTATTTACATAGCTAGCCCATAATGTAATTCAACACTTAACCCAGTACAGCTACAGTCATTTGCAGACTTACCCAAACCAAGTGTCTTTCATTGTCTCTTTGACTTTAAGATCATAGGAAGTCCTCAAGTGATGTGGTCCTTTAGGGGAGGCTATTCAGAGCTCTGAAACCTGACAGGACATATGAGGCATCAAAATCAAGAACGGAGACTTATTTATGTAATTCACTTAGCAGACGCTTTTATCCAAAGCGACGTACATCAGAGAGTAAGTACAACACTAATCCATTCATACACCATGACCGAAGCAGAGAAAGAAATGCAGGGTTAAGTGTCTTGCCCAAGGACACATCGGACATGTTGCTCAGTTGGGGATCGAACCCTTGACCTTCCGGTTGAGAGGCAACGACAAACTGAGCGACAGCCGCCCAAGCAAAAGCACAACTTAAATGATTTAGTTTGAATCAATCTTAGGAAATAAAATCCATCTCTGCCAGACATAAACAACACTTACAGCGTCAAATACATTCATGCAGTAAATGTCAGAGTCCTCTTTCCATCATAGACAATAAGTCTTGATTCACACAACCTCTCTTTTATATTCCTACTTATTTTATTGGCACCTTCAGCATTTTCTTATCTTAAATCTTATCTTTTTAAATATGCAGTGCTACAGAGAGATGTAAAGCTTTTTCTTTTCATTCATGACTAGAGTGTGGTTGACAGAGGTTGCTATCGTCCCATACTGACGGATGACAGTTATTGACGAAGGAACCCTCCATCACAGCCCCTCCCCCAGCCATTGTTCCTTTTCTTTTAAAAATCAATTCAGAGTCACACAATCTATATCAGCCTTGCTTTGTTGTTTTACCATGCCATTATTACATAGAGAAGTCTGATCTGATTTAGATATTGGAGCTCAGTGCACAACAGTGATTGAGTCTTCATCAGTGCAGGTTTGTTCATCGGAGACTACAACCTCTCAGAAATCTGCGTCGCCATCGGACACCCGTCCTCTGCTACTTGTCTCAGTCTTGTTTTTGTTCTCTGTTTTTTAAAATTGTATTCTTATTGTAACTCCACCATGTAAAGCGCTCTTGGGTCCCTTGAAAAGCGTTGTATACATTCAAAATATTATCATTTTGATTATTAGAATTATTATTATAAGGCCATAATTTAGTTAAAAGGTAGTTTGGCCTGGGGCGCTGGTGGCGCAGTGGTTAGTGCGCGCCCCATGTACGGAGGCTGTAGTCCTCAAAGCTGGCGGCCCAGGTTTGAATCCAGCCTGTGGCTCCTTTCCCACATGTCATTCCCTACTCTCTCTCTCCCTGATTTCCAGCTCTATCCACTGTCCTATATCTACATGAAAGGCACAAAAAGCCCAAAAATCATTCTAAAAACAAGTAGTTTGGCCGACTTCAGTGACATAATCGTCTGGAGGAGACGGTTTACGAGCAGCTTACAGACTGGAGTTGTGCTGCCCTGCATCACATCATCTGGCAACACACTTCCCTTCTCATCTTTACACTCTCTTCTTTCATCACTGATAGCTTTAAGACTTGTGCTCTCTTAAAAAAATGTATTTGCAAAGTTTAAAACTTGGCATACTGTTGCATCTAAAACTTAAACTACATTATCGTCCATCTACAGTAAGTGTTCCACTCTGGATATTGTAACAGTTTGGAAGATTGGTAGACGTTGCCCAAACCTTATTAAGGTATTTTGAAAGTATTTGGTTAATGGCTCTTTGTACAGTATGTGTTTTCACTTGCTGAGTTACTGCATTACTAAATGAAATAATGTGAGCCTTCTCAAAGTCAAGGGAAGAAGGTTTGCTTGATTTAGTTTAATTTTTTTTTGGGGGGGGACCGATCAGTTTAACTAAAGGGTCAGGGTGGATTTTATGGCTATAATAAGGTTTAAGGTTAGGTCAGGTCAAAAGGAGAGGCAGTCTACACCCAAGGGAGTATTGGAAGGTTTAGGGTAAACTTCTCCTGAGAGTTAATACCAACGCCCCTGTCAGCTTTGCTTTAATGTGTATTGGTAGGTGAATGCAGTTGGGGAAATCAGCTCAGGTGTGTGGGGGCGGGGGCGGGAAGTGTACAGGCAAAGTTTGAGCTTTGCACTAAAGACACACACACATACAGTAAGTGTGCACAGAGATTGTGCCTCTCTGCGTTAATCCCTCTGTGCCTGATATTAAATTCCACAGAGGTTAATTAGACATAATCAGAGGGAACCAGTGTTCTGCCACAGAGCAAACTCATCTAATTTGTTATCACTGAACTCTTCCCTTTGTCTTCTTCACAGCTCCTTGTTGCCTGTGTTGTTGTGTGTGTGTACTGTATATGTGTGTGTGTACTGTATATGTGTGTGTGTACTGTATATGTGTGTGTATGTGTGGCTGCAGGTACTGGACTATGAATATAAACAGAGTACGCCTTAAAGGTATTTTGAGAGAAGGTTGCAACTTCTTTCCTTGAAGGGGGAAAACTTTAAAAAAAAGTGTATTTTTTATTTTCCTCACCATGCTTGAAGGAACTACAAAATATGAGCCAATCAGCAAACATCATACCATTACATACAATTTCTTGCATCCTTGAAAGCACTTTGTATACCAGATAAGTTGATTAATTGCTAAAACACTGTGCGATCATTGAGTAATTAAGATTTTCTTGAAGTTTCAACAACATCAATGCTCACAGCCCTGCAACCCTGTGGTATGATGAAGGGAAATAAAAAAAAACAGCTGTCTTTGGTGTGCTTTATTGCTACATTTATATTGAATGCTGGTTGGTCAGAATGCATGTGAGATAGAGGTGATAAACGGAGGATAGTGTGTACTTTAACATGTCAACACTGGAGGGATTTGTTAACATGTAAAATCCTGTTTAAAAGTATCCTGTCACAGTAACGCAGAGCTACACCCTTCCAGTGAACCTTTCGAACTGACAGGTGAAAAGAAATGTGTATTAGAGGTGACACATGGTTGTCCACACACTCTTCAGGCTAGCAGTGGAAGTTAGCGGTGACAGGGACGACTGTGTGTAAAGAGAACTCTCCTCCAGGTATACAAACAAAGGAGGAGAGACATTATCATTTCTTTGTGTTATTGTCCTTTTATTGGACTTCTTTTGGCCTCAAGCTGTCACTCAAACACAACCATAAGTTTGTGAATGGTTACAGCCAATGTGCTCCAGGCGGAGAATCTGTAACAGTGCAGGTTTTAGCATTAGAATTACCAGGTAGTCAAAGCAAGGTAAATAGAGGTTAAAAATATCCCTGAGCACCTGTCTGCTCTGTCATTGCCTCCCCTCTGATTGATGATAGTAGAATGTGTCATGCCATCATTTTGGGCCCTTTTTCTGGATCCCTTCAGCTATTTCATGAGAATATGTTAATTTCATATTCCAATTAAGAGGAAGTCACTCAAAGGGGGTGCGACAAGGCTTAATGAGAAATAATTGGAAATGTTTCAGCTTTTTTCTTTCTTTTTTTTTTTTTTTGCTGTTGCAGGATACATAAGGGCAACATGATTAGAAGTCTCTGTTCAACCAAATTAATTCCATTTATTTCTGCTACAGTAAACAGTAATGCATAAAGCTGATTTCTTAAAGGATGAGGTTTCTTTTGACACTGGCCTATTAGTTTCTGTCTTAGGACTCTGTTTGAGTCATTCTCAGAGAAGTAATAATAATTTAGAGCCGTGCATTTGGCCTGAAACGACATTGTTGGAGCCTTTGCTGATTTTATGGCTCATATATGACAGGGCCATGTAGGTCATTTTTTTCAGGTTTGTTGCCTGACAGAAGAAGAGACTAAGATAGTTTGTATAAAGCTGGACTTAGGACATACTGTATTAGGTGTGTATTTTTAAATGTCTTTGTGCAATGTGTATTAATGTGCGTTGACGGGTTGTAGAAACATGTGTGTTAGTGTGTGTTGGTGGTCATGCAATGCTATGGGTCATCAATAATTTATCAGCTCCACTCTCATGCATTTAACACTTGGTTTCACTTGATTTTCTCATCTGGTCCTCGCTCACAAGGGGATCAAGTTATCATTAAAACATCTCCTTCTTTCCCTCCTCGCTCGACAAATTCACCTTAACAGTGAAAAACCAGTGATATGGAAAAAATCTCTTGGTAAGTACCAAAAGGAAATGTGAACAGTGTAACACATACAGTTACCACTGACAAAAAAATCAGCTCGGAATCCCCCATGAATCAAGACGAAACCATAGCCTGGCATGAAGCACAGCTGTGCATAAAACAAATTACATGGAAGCAGTTTTAATTAAAATGAAGATGAAGTGTAATTCTGTGACTGTCATGAAGATGCAATATGTTAAATATGGGTGTTTGCATATGAAAGGTACTGGGAAAGGCTGAGAATTAATATTCATAATATTCATATCTTTAAATATGGATATAATTTATCCTCGGAAAGTCAGCCTCGGAAATGTAAAGCTGGACGACAGCCATTGAGTAATAATTGACCTGGCAGCTGGAAGCCGGCCCAATCACCGAGCTAATGGAAGGAGTTTATATAACACGACTCTCTGCTTCCTTTAACTCTGCAGCTTCATGTACAACTTCTTTAAGTACATGTTAGATATTTAAAATGAACTCTTGTTTTCTCTGGGCCGTGTTTACAAAATAAGCCACCACTTTTTCCAGTGTGAAATGCCCGGCATCCTGGTTGCCATTGTCAAGTCCTTGTAAAACAAACTGAATGATTTTAGTGAATGAGTGTACAGAAGTGGTGACGGTCTAGCAATTCTGATGTGTCCGTTCTGATTTTCCAGAACCAGAAGACTGAATGATCGGACAACTGCCTACAAATTGTCACTTCTCGCCTCCAAGGACGGAGGAATACAAAGCGGCATCTTTCAGGCTTAGACGTGTAGTGGAAGACGCTTAGCGGAGGTATTGGGCCAAAGAGAAGTCACAGTTCCAAAAGCATAATTCCAGGAGTTTGTGGCAAGGACTGCAGACAATTAGGAACTACAGAAGGAGATCCCACGTCGCTGTGAGTGCAGTCGCTGCTGTGGCTGACGACTTGAATTACTGTTATGCACTGTTCAAGGTGCAGTGCAGACACTCACTATGACAGAGCACGACATGATGTGGACACTGAAGGGAGCCAACATCAGCAAGGCAGCTGGTCCAGATGGCATTTCTGAAGGAGTGCTTAAGTTCTGCGCTGACCTGTTGGCTCCAGGATTCACAAAGGTATTCATACGCTCCCTGAGCCGGTCTGTGTTCCCCACATGCCTGAAATCATTTTCCCTGTTCCAAAGAATTCCTCTCCAGCCTGCCTTAGTTACTACGGACCAGTAGCAGTCACCTCAGAAGTGATGAAGTGTTTCGAGCGACTCATCAGGATGCACATCTGCTCCTCGCTCCCTGAAATTCTGCATCCATTTCGGTTTGCTTACCAACCAAACCGGTCTACAGACAATGCTGTCTCCCAGGTACTGCACAACACCCTCACACATCTGGACATGTGGGAGGGGGACTCTGAGAGACTGCTGTTAGTTGATTTTGGTTCCGCTTTCAACACTGTAGTTCTATCCAAACTTTAATGTGACCTGGTCCTCCTACTGTAGGGCTAAACACCCTGTGTACTTGGATCCTGGATTTTATGTCCAACAGATCTCAAGTGGCCAGAGTGGGCAGACACCACCAGCCCCTGCACCCTCAACATCAGAGCCTAACAGGCCTGTGTCCTCAGCCCCCTGCTCTTCACCCTGTAAACGCAAGACTGTGTGGCCACAACAGGTAGCGAGGGTGTGCATCTTTAAGTACCTGGGGGGTGCACATCTATGAAGACCTGATATGAACCACACATGTAGACACTCACGTGAAGAGGGCGAGGTAGCACATACAATCTCCAACAGATGAGAAAGTTCAGAGTCTGTCCAAAGAATGAACCATGGTTACAACTCTCCTCACACTCCAGGACATCTTCAAAAGGAGGAGCATGGCCAGGGCAAACAGGATCATGAAGGATCTCTACCACCCCAGCGATGAACTGTTTGCGTGGCTAATGAGATTTGGCCTTTCAATATGAAACTTTTTCTTCCCTTTTTCTGTCAGCTCAGCTCAACAGTAGCCTCTTATGTCAACCTTTACATTAGTCTCATTTTTTACCTATAAGACTCACATTTATGGAAGTTTTTCACAAGCTGGAAATCTAAACTTAGCTGACTACTGTCTTAGCATTTGAAGTCATGGCTGTTTTTAACTTGTTCCACTTTAAGCATATTTGTCTGTAAACACTCGTTGGGCTTTTGTTCATAAACCCCTCCTAACAGTGCCAGATAAACACTGATTTTTTTTATGTGAAACTATTTTCCTCAGTGTTTTTACAGGTTTTAATCCCATGGTTCCCTGAGAGGAGACCTCTGTTTTGATTGTGCTCAGAGCAGGGTTACTTTGATGCTCTTTGAAGCTATAGCAGTCTGCCATGCTGTTGCTCTGGCATTGGTATGGCTGAGTTTATACACTGTTGACTTCTGAAGTAGATGCTTTAAATCACATATTGTTCTATTTATCTTCAATCTTTCAAAAATAACCTACTTTTTTCTATATCAAACTACTGCACATGCATTACTGATGTGCAGCCGTCCATTATTTACTCACCATCATTCAAGTGTCTGCCAGTCTGGTTAAATATTTTCTGGTTAACTATTTCCCTTTAAATAATGTTGCCTAAACTTTACATAAAACTTTTTTTTTTTCTTTAAATACAAAAGACATTTACATAAATTAGTGATGAATAATACTTCTCACAAATTCTAGGCAAAGCAAATCAGGCTTGTTGACTACAACACAGATGCAATTTCTTGGCTAAATGATGTTTTCACAAGATGTTGTTCTCACCCACATTTAATCCTCAGTGAAACACAGTTGTCTGCAGATGGGCGCACATCTGTGTGGCCTTAAATGTGCCAAACCAATGCAGTAACATGTTTCATAGTATAAAACATCCTGCACTTAATATGCCAATCATTTGTGACCCGACTGTGCTCTTTCACTCTCAACCAAAATTGCATATTCACCTAAATGAGCTGGTTTCAATAGGAGATCATTATTAGCAATTATCGTCATTACTTTCCCTGCTCCCTGTTAGTGCTTAATATAATCCAACTCACTGGGGCTTTAAGGGTCAGGCTGAAGTCACAACCCACATAAAGAGAATTGTTCTTGTTCTTGGTTGAAGAAGAAAGGATGTAGATAAGAAAAAATAATAAAACAGAAGGCGGTGAGTAGAAGAACAGAAGTGAAAAAGAATTATTGAAAGAGTGAAGAAAAAAACAGATTACTGGGCGAACAGAGGAGGAGAGAAAGAGATGGAGTCTGAAGAGAAGAGGAGTTGGTGGATCGGCCTGTTCATGAGCAGCAGCATTAATCTCTGTCACTGTGCTGGTCAATATTGTCTGTGGTCTCGACCGTTGGATGTCGTTGTAAATGATTGATATGGCAATAACCTGTTTACCAAGGTGGCTTAAAGCAATGGTATTCTGGGCAATATTGAATAAACAGCACAAATACACTCTTATCTGCAATAATGTTCAGACTCACATGGTGGGTATGTAGAAAAAATGCGCCAACAGTGCCATATCAAAGTAACAACAAGAAGCTATATCTTAACAGACAAAACTCAACGTCTAATTTCAATTTACGGCCACTGTTTAAAAAGAAAGCATTTAGTCTTTGCAAAAATTGCAATAATACAGGCGTTTATTTGCATATGAAGCTAAGATGTGCCTTCGCTCAATCAATCAAGTGTTCTGTCACACAGAGGAATATCAAATTGATAACAGTGCCGTTCCCTTCATGTGCGTCCAGTATCAGAAGTATCATTCTGTATGTCATGTCTTTGGATGGTTTTGCAGAAGACTCATTCTCCTCTGATTTGGTCGGAGTTTCACAGCTTCTGGTGCTTCAGGATACAGCCGGTTTTAGAGAAACCAAGGACACCACAGTCCTAACTAACATGTGTAATTGAGCCACACATGAAGACATAGTCTAATGCCAGGTGTGAACTTAAAGCTGTGCAATTGAGATCAAATGACTGAAGATGCATGTATGCCTGGTGTAAACAGGGCCACAGTTTTTTTTAGCCAAATTATTTCCCAACTTGATCTGTATTGAAAGGAACAAAACATCTTGACAGATTGCCAGTCCCTCAGAGAGCTTGCAAACTCAAATTCAGATCCAGAAAGTGTGTGAAAACACACAAACCAAATAATCCACCATGCATGTTTAGACTGGTAGCCAGAAGCCAGACACACAGACAAAGACATATAAACAGAACACAACACCAGAATGTTGTTTCTATCAGCAACAGCCCAAGTCTAGAGCTACACAGTCACTGCTGACAACTCTTCAAATAAATCATTATCTCAGGGGTTACAGTGAATAAACCAAGAGACCAGTTTCTTTGCTGGAGAGGTGCCCTCTGTGCTCTAAATGTCCTGATTCCGGGTCAGAGCTGAAGGTTTACTGAAAGGCAGCAGAGATAAGATGTAGTGCCGCTCCCCAGGCTTCAGCCCTCGGCAGAGTCACTTCGACTTTTTCCTCTGCTGTCTCCCCTGTCTTCAACTGGCTCTGGGCCGCTGGAGTCTTCTGCTCTCGGCTGGTCAGCTTATCAGCCAGTTCTGCTACCCCAGACGCTCACACAAACATCACACATAAACACACACACACACACACACACACACACACACACACACACACACACACACACGTACACATGCACAGGCACAAGCACATGGACACACACTGAGTGGAGGCCTCAAAATGTAAACATATTAGATTTCCTGACCGGCCTCCATTGCACCATACATTACATTATGCTATTAGGCTGCCTGAATACAGGATTATTTTTAGCATGCCACAACATTACAGTGAAACTCTGCCTGGAAATCTTAATTAGATTTTAGCATCTTGAACTTTTCTATTTCAGGGAAAAAGAAACACAATCCTTTTTAACCATGGCTGCTGAGGTTTATCTCATACAACGTCATCGTAGGATATTCAACGCACAGACAGTTTCCACTTTAATTCTTGCATGTTAGAAGGTTGTTCCATACATCTGTCATTAGAAGAAATGCATCTTAGAGTGCAGACTGGATGCAAGAGACAGGGAAACAAATTAATAATTATTTAACTCCCTTTATGGTTTTCTTAGCATAAAAACTATTAATATAAGTCCTATAAGTCTTTTTGGTTATTCTTTTTATCAAACTTTGATGATTTCTGTCTTCCTTTGGGTAACTTTTCACTTATTTAATACACATTTTAGACAAAATGATCCATACCCAGTTAAAACAAAGTACTTAAAACAGTATTTCATCCTGTCATTGGCTTGTGCTAACAAATGCGGGACTATATTGTTTATTTTTTATATATTAATATTTTTAAATTTTATATATAGGTAATGTTTTTATTCCTACTGTTCCTTTATTCAAATTAAAAAGAACAAATTCCTTGTTGTTTTTCACAAGGTCTAAGGTACATACATCAAAAGCTCCTGGATATTTTTTTTTACGTTTAAATCACATCCAAATACTTAAAATAGTTTGTTTGTGAAAATATTTTAAAAAACAACCTTAAAATCTAAACAAAAGTTAACCTTTGCCAAAATGAGTTTATACTGCAGATGGCTCGGCTAGCAGCAATGAGTCACATCAATAATATCATGTCAGAAACATACAGTAGCTAAATGTTAATAACATTTATATTTTGCAAGCAAAGCCAGTTAAATATGCAAATGTAATTTACTCTAATATACTTTTGAATGTAAGAATTGCAGACTGGGAGACTTTTCATGATTTAGTTCACAATGTGTGTCTACAGAAGATCTATTGCTGGAAACTACCATATGCAAAGACGTTCATTGTACAAGTCCCAGTCCCCAAAGCTGTACAGTATTTACTTTTTTTTTAACCATCTTTAGCCACTTTCTATTCAAGATAATTAAGAAATCTGTAAGACTGTTCCTATACTGCAGAGAAAAGAAAGTATTTTGGACTGAATTGAGCTGCTGTAAAAGGAATAAAGATGTAATAAAACTGTCTTAGAAGTGAGGAGGAGGCCATCCTCACCAGACAGCTCCTCTGTCTACAGGCCCCCTCATTCACACACTATGTGGATCCTGCAATAAAAAGCTAATATCTAACCAGAGATAGCTCTAATGAGATACAGGGGTTTGACCAGACACCTTTATGACAGGTATAATGAGTCCTTTAGAGACAGAGAAATGTCTGGGCAAAGACAAATAGTGGTGATGTCTACATAAACAGTACTAAGAGCAACAAACAGCAAGAAGGTAGGTAGCTGTTAGGAGTCAGACACCAGTGAGCCGTCTGCACTGACATTATGCCCTTATCAGTGACGGCTTTCCTGATTCAGCAGATTGAAATGGAGGCACACAAAAGTAGGAACTTAACCAGTGACACTAATTAGATGACACAATTTCTCTTTATGTCCCATTATCATCAGGAGTATCAAAAGTACAAACATTCCTGTAGAGTGGAACGACAGACTCTGCTTAAAGCGGAATTACTGATTCAACTATTTACTTGAAGTGAAGGTGAAAAGGTTAAGGCTCTAAAATATTCTCATAAAGTGTTGTAGCCCTCAAGAACATTTCTGCCGCCTCTGCAGAGTAAAATAAACCTTTTTGAGTTGATCAATCTGAAGTCATTCTTCAGATGACTGAAGTGAGACCAAAAAAATATTTTAGAAAAACTACTGAAAATGTCTTTCTGCTCTGAATCTGCTCTAATGCTGTTTCCAACATTGGTTAATTCACTTACATTCACATAACTACAAGTTTTCCCTTTAGGTCTTCGACATCACATTCAGGAGAGGCCTCTTACACATGGTTGTGTTTCCCTCTCGCGTGTTTCATCTTATACGTCTTTTGTTTTGTTATTGTCAAGTTGAGACTTTCTTATTTGCACTGACGCATACACCAACGAATCGATTTTATAAGTTGTTGTGCCCAACTATTAAGGTTGATCTTGGCTGGACGTTTGGAAGTCGTTGCGCGTTGTTTACAGTAAAGTGTTTGGACTTTACTTCCCACCTCTGCTATTCAACTTTTCATTGTTCCTTCAACAAGCTAAATAGGCTGAAAGACAACATGTTCTGAGGCTGCTTAAACAGATAGCATAGTTTGCTTTTTTATTTTGTAAGGGTCAGTTTCATGTCAGGATCCCCAAAAGCATGGCTGATAGCAGCATATGCAGTCCTGCAATACTTTAAATTAGATCAACACTGTATGTACTTACTACTTATCCACATTATGTCAAGTTCATGCCTTCCAGCCTTCCAGCAGTTTGCCCTGGGCAAAGCAAACGCATTTTTACTGCCAGGTTTGTAAAGACCCGCCTGTATGAGGGACACAGTATATCAGAGAGGCAAAAGCACTTACAAAAGAATGTATCAGAAAATGTATTAAGAGTATGTTATTCCACATGAAGAGCAGAGAACCTTGTAGTTGGTATTTTTTTTATCAGATAAAAGATGGAGCAGCACAAACCTCCTAACCTCATCTTTGTGTTGATGAGAAGGGGAGGAGATACAAAATCGGTTTTCTTTGTGCAGCGAGGAATGAGCATGGCTTGTTGAAAGAGACTCAGTTGTTACAGCCAAAGACTTCAGTTAATGTATTTTTGGAGAAAAAAGCAGTTCAGCCTGCTATGAAGCAAAGGGGGATAATCAGTGGAATCCTGCGATATATTAAATGTCTGTCTGAATGAAGTTGCGCCTGTTTATAATTTGCATTGTAAATCAATTCAAATTTCCTGTTTGTATGAATATGCACATGCAGCCTTCCCTTTTCCAGCCAAAAAGAGGACACTTTTGGCTCTATGTCCTATATAGCCTATTTAAGCTTCAGCTTAAATAGGCTATATAGTAGTGGGAGGACGGACCATGTGGTTGTGGGTTCTCTTTGCATAAAATGAAAGCCAAATGTGAAGTGGCACAACAGTGATCCTTCAAGTGAAGCTGGTTTGGGCTGAGGGATCCAGGAAATTAATACAGTTTTGAAAAATGATACCCTATATGACTACTGCATATGGTTAGAGGGATAACAACGAAGAGGGAAACCATGTTTTCTGTTACAGATGGACACAACCAATTGCAGTGAATTCCTTACAATCATGAAAAGTATAACAGTCAATTATGAACTTGAAGACTATTCTATTCTAAGTTACTTGGGTAAATACAGTGGTGTTTTTGCATTAACATTTGATGCTTTTTTAGCCTAAAGTCTTAATTGAAAAAACTATTTTATTATTTTGGTGTCATATTACTCTTGGCTTGTTTCTGGCCAGATGTCTTCTTACTGTATCAGTATTTATTATGTATAATACGTTTTTTATCATGACATCTCTGTGACTCTGTATTGGCATTGTGCATGTGTGTGTGTGTGTGTTTGTGTGTGTGTGTGTGTGTGTGCACAACTGTGGTTTGTGTGTCACTGTTGGCTAATGTGGCGCTCAGAAGTTTGGCAGAGTGCCCGTGTGCCAACTTGGCCCGATACGCTGATGACGCTCTTGTCTATTTATGAACTCTTAATGAAAGGTGGTAGAGGGGTTTTTATGACCGTCCTCCAAAAATATATTTAAATACTTCAATCTGTTCAATATTTTATGTTTAATTTTGTGATCTGGCGCTACTTACACAGCACTTTCCTCAAGGTGATAATGTTTCATCACGTAATCCCAGTAATTCTAATGTTATAATGATGTGGGAAAAGAGATACTCATCCAGAGAGCATACCAAATATAGATTTAACCATAGCTGCTTCCCTTTTTCCTAAATGTGTTGTACTTTATTTATGTTTAACTTCTTTGCCCCAAGCCTGTTATTCTTCAATTTTTGGCCCATACATAATGGATGCTGTGTGAGTGAGTCTGGGTGGAGTTTGGCTCTGGGGCTTGTGGGCATTGCAGTGAGATAGAGTAAGAGAAGGAAAGACAGACATAGAGAACGGCAGGCTGACCGAGAGTCTGAGCCAAGCTTGGCAACTGAGCAAAAGAGAGAGATTATTCGCCTCAGTGGATTGGAGAAGAAATCATGGAAGACAGTGGCGAAACCTCTGTTTGTGACCCTGCCTGGCACACAATGATATGGAATACATTAAAGTGTTAAAGTGTACTTTAAGAGACTATTCAAACTAGACCTTATCTTTAGTATACGTTTCAGATGTACAGTTAACAAACATGTTCAGCATTTTGGTCATATATCATTATTTTCTTCCCTCGTCTGAATGCATGGCTGCCCAAAAGAACCTTTTGCGATTTCTTTATGGGTAAAGTCATCTTCATGGCTCATTATTTGAATCATTTGAAGAGGAAGAAATTTAACTCAAGGGAGGAATTAAGGCTAAAAAGAAACAGTGCTGTTCTTCTTGACCGACAAACACACACACACACACACACACACACACACACACACACACACATTGCACTTCATTCATCTTGAGCGTCTCTTGAGAAACCAAACCATTTACAAGAAGATACGTTCAATATGTCTAGATTTGAACGTGAAGCATGCCAAATGTGGAAACCCACCCATGAAATATGAACATACTATCATAACATGGAATTGAGTTTGGTAACTGGCTGATCTAATATATTGTGTTTACCTTGCAATAGCTGAGACAGATGATAAAATAACAAGTGCCCCGGTCGCTCTACAGAGTTGTAAAATCCTGTCTCATACTATGACAAACCACTGTGACGATTCTTCTTGGCATCGGGAAAACCTTCAGAATCATGGATCTATAACTTAAACCAGTGTTCCTGGACTGTCTTTCATTGTCTCACTTGCCCCCGAAATGCCCCCACAGCCACGTAGCCTTTTTAAAAGTATCAATTCATAACAGGTTTAATCATCTTTTGTTGCAGTTTACTCTCAAAATACATGTTTATTGGTCACTAATCTGAAGAAAATGAGCAGCATGGAGTCCTCATGCATGTCTGATGCTGCTAACAGGACTCTGATCTACAGCCTCAGACTTTGGGAGTGTCTTTTGTTGGAACCATTCCTCTTGCAGGTATTGATCCAGAGCAAGGCTGAAGCTGATAGCTGATCTGCAACCAGCATGGGAGCTAACTCCCAGTGTTCCCGGTGCTGACAGGCCCGGACCGGCATCATTATTACAGCACTAAGCATTGGCAGTCAGGCCGCACTCTCCCCTCTCTCACCCCATGATAAACTACTGACGGGACTCTCGACAGATAGGTTTTTCAGCATACATCAGCTCCAAAAAGCGCATCAATTATTCAACCTCACACTGGCCTATTGTAATTACTCTGCATTGATAGGCTGCCAGCCTTCCCAACCATAAGTCAATGAAGTAGGGAACAAGATGCAAGAACTGTACTCCTGCCGCACTGCCAATTGCAACCTGATTAGATTGTCCTTGTTACCGGCAGGACACTAAGCAAGTGAAACAAATAAAGAAAGAAAGAAACATGAGTCAGTGTGTCAGCAATGATGGATTCTATGCTCATCCAGCCGACATAAACGCTTCTACATGTGTACATTCATCTTTAATGCAACCAAATCTAATCATGTTTGTCTTGCTGTGCGTCTTGACTAGTAAAGAGTGGAGGTCACAATTCACACATGTGAAGTCTGAAAGTATAGCAGTCAGAAGTCCACAACAGGCAGACAAATTGTTATCTGACCGAATCACAGACAAATTGATAAACCTGGGAATCAGAGTTCAGAATGCTAATCGATGTCTTCCTGTTTACATTTCTCATGACTATCTCCTTGCCTTCACTTTCACAAAGCTCCTGTAATCTCCACAGAATATAGATCGGTTGCTCATCAGTCTGTGCACGAGCTAGTCATACCAGATCGCAAATAGAGAGAGAGAGAGAGAGAGAGAGAGAGAGAGAGAGAGAGAGAGAGCGAGAGAGAGACGAGGAGAGTGACATCCCATTCTCACCTCTTTAGTTTTATCGGGCGAGCAAATGCAAACTCAGGAGAAAGAAGGCAAAGAGAAGAAAAGAAGAAAGGTGACTTACTTTTCAGTGAGGTGTGACAGCAGACTAAAAGAAGGCTGCTCCTGTGCGTCTTTGAGAAGCCTGATAGAGCCGTAACAGCCTTCACTGACACGGATGGAGAGAAGGAGACATAGAGGGAGAAAGAGAAGGAGAGTTGAGAGGAGAGGACTGGCGTCTTGACTCAGAGTGCTGCCTTTGCTTTGTAGTGTACAATGTGGTAGTGAGTTTGTGTGTGTGTGTGTGTGTGTGTGTGTGTGTGTGTGTGTGTGTGTGTGTGTGTGCGTGTGTGTGTGCGTGTGTGTGCGTGTGCCTGTGTTCTATTTTTTTTTTTGCCCACAGAGATTCTTTGGATGGGATTTGTGCAGTTACAAACTTACTTGCATTTTAACCACATGAATGCAAATCCACACATGTGCATACAAAAACACACACACGCACACGCACGCATGCATGCACACGCACACACACACACACACACACACACACACACACACACACACACACACACAGCTTTCCAAGTTGCCGTATCACACAGCTGGAGTGTTTAGCACCATTTAGATAATGCCTTATTCTCTTGGCTTTCTTTCCTCTCTCTGCAGAGTGGTTCATGGGCAAATATTGAAAGCGTCTCCTCATAGAGCATGCAGGGAGTTCCAGTGTTTGGAAGAGATAAGGAATATGGGCTCCATTCACACCAGAAATACACTGAGACAAATTCATCCCCACATTTTCTTGGTCAGTTGTTTGAAAATGAGAATATTCTATTAGTGGTGAAAGAAGGCAAAGAGAAGCTCTCTATTGTTGAGAGCTGTCCCTTTAAGAGTGTCAAGGTACACTCACTGATATCCAAATATTATTGAAGGTGATTTATCATTTTTTTTTGTCTTGTTCTGAGGAGTTCATTTGAGTAAAATTGAGCCTCCAAGCCTCTAACTCAGACTCTCAGAATCTACAGAGGAGCGGCCGCCCTTGCAGCAAGCAATTAGCCTTTTTGTGTGGTTATTGTTGTAGAGAATGTGAGGAATCCGTGGAAATCAGGAGCATAATGATGGCAGGTGTGGTGTTTTATTCTCGTTGTTTCCACGCTGTTGCTGTGGGAGCTCCTTCGAATAAACTTCTCTCAAGTGTGGAGCAAATTTTAGCATCGCAATGACTGAAACTTTCAAACAAAGACGTCAGCTGTGGCTGCTGCTCGGAGTGAACAGCAATATGATGAATATTAAGCATGCATGAGAGGATTTTGCAGGCATGTTGGGAAGCTAGCCTTCTTGTTTTTTTCTCCTGTATGGGCCATGACAGATTGTCAGGTTCAGCTTGTTTTTTTTTAAGCTCTGGAAAAAAAATGCTGACTGTAACCGTACATGCCAACGCCTTAAATTAGCCCTTCATTCTTGCCCTCCACTTGCTTCCTTTTTTTTTTTACGATTATTTCCTAGTTTCTTTGTAGGTAACTTAACCTGCCACACCCACAGCAACCCATCTCTTTAAAAGCTTGCTGAATCTGATAGCTCTGACAATGGCATCTTTCCCTCTTTTCTTTCTCAAACTCTCAGTCTGGGCTGCGGTCCACTAAAACACGGACGCTGCTCTGTAGCAAGACCAATTCTTCCCCCTGGGGTTTAGCGATTTATTGCCTGTAGCATTTATGGAGAGGTCCCAGTTGGAGATGAAAGCACATTCACACACAAACACACATGGAGGAAAGGGGGTTAGAAATGCTAATTCGCACACACACATAAAGAAGGGGGGGTATAAATCCAGTGCTCATTGTGGATTCTGCACGTCGGCTGTATTGTGCAGCGGTGAGACCCTTTATTCAATTGAGCTGCCATCCATCCTGGCTGTGGCACTGAGCAGGCACGTACAGGGAGCTCCCACAGGAACGTCACACTCACTCACACACACAAGGGTTGTTTGCATACACATCAACAGACACTGTGCAAATACAAAGAGCCATTAGGACAATAATGCCATGATGCAACTCTCTGTAGGGTCATTATAACAAAATATCTCTTTAGGGAGGGCGGGTGTCTGCGCGCACGTGTCGCTGTCGCTCTGTAGATACCTGAGAGTGAGCGTTTGTGGACACATGCATCCATGAGTATATTTTATAGTAAGTCCAGAGGGGAGTATGTAACTGTATGATTGAATTCTGAGGTGCTGCATGCTAAAAAAAAAAGGTTTTTTAAACACACCATTTTAAAATGTTATACCTGTATCAGCAGAACATACTGGATAGAAAGCACCATGGCTCAGTAGGTAGAGTCGTCGCCTCTCAACCGGAAGGCTAACTGGAAGGTTGAGGGCTCAATCCCCAGCTGAGCAACATGTCCATTGTGTCCTTCAACTTCAAGCTTCCTGCTTCAGTGGTGGTGTATGAATGGATTAGTTACTTCCGATCGATGATACTACATAGGGATCACTACCATCAGTGTGTGAAAGGGTATAAATGGGTGGGTGTGACATGTGATGTAAAAGCGCTTTGAGTAGTCGGAAGACTAGAAAAGCGCTATATAAGCTCAAGTCCATTACCATGAATTCTCTTAACACATATTAAAGACACAGCAATTTTCTATCTTATAAGTTTTCTTCAATCTACATCAAACAGGGTCTCAATGGAGTTGAACTGATCAACAGGAAGTCTGCAAATGATCTCGAAGTGTTTCTGCTTTATTTAATGAGTTGAGTCAAATCTAGGCAGTTCATCCATTAGACTCATTAACAGACTTCGAGTAAAGTGAGGCTGTCTGAATAAACTTATTCACATACTTAACATATTCAAAATGTATTTATTTTATTTTCTACAAAAAGATTCAAGCATGAGTAGTATTCATGTGTTGGCAGCGCCCACAACCTGATGCTGTATGTTGTTTGTGGTTTTCATTGGTTTTTGCTAGAAAATAGGAAATCAGGGCCGATGCCGATACCCATGTTTAAAATATCTATTTAGCCGATTACCGATTATGATGATTGTTTCATGACCTCCTTTGTTGTTACACTCCCACAAAAACACAATTTTCTCTCATGTTTTATAATGAGAAGAAGTCAAAGTTTGTCCAACAGATAACTTAATCTGCCCAACAAAAACCTATTCTCTTTATCAGTAGTTAGGTGTATTAGATGGCAGCATTAAATTGATTTGGCACAACAGATAAACATCAGCTACTGACATCGGTTCATGCCACGTTATTTACTGATCTGCAGATGTCTGTCAGTAGGGCCGATATCGGCCGATACCGATGTCTCACTGATGCATCGGTGCAGTTTTTGCTTCTCTGTTTACAAGTGGACTGTTGTTTTCTTTCATAGTTTTTTTGCTTAATTTATACTACCGTGGAGACATAACATAATGTATCTACTGTACTGTTCCATATCTTTCACAGCTGGTTACTCTTGCAAGGTTACAAAAGTTGTCTTGCGGCCCTTCAGCTTTAATTCATAGTCATGGTTAAGTCTGTTTTAAAATGGCTCTGTTTATTTAATATTTGCTTTTATTTAATATGATAATATGATATGATGGAATCATGTCCTGGCATCAACAGCAGCTCCAGGTCTGGAAATTACACTTGAAAAATCAAGTCTGGATGCAAAGGCCCAAAAGTTTCTCCTCTAACATTGTTGTTGACAATCAGTCCTGCCGCTTCCTGATTTGAAATGGTTGATGAGGGAAAAGTAACTTCAAAAAGTGCAGCAAGGTTTCAAAAGTTGAACTGTTTTAAACAAAGAGTGCTGGGAAAGCAGCAACAAAAGAAAAGCTGTTGCAGAGGGCATTTTTGCACTTGGGACACTGATCACTGAAAATGCAATACTGTAATGGTTAATAGTGCTGACAGTGCAAAAAATGCCGTCATTGAATAACATTTGATGTAAAGCTCCTAGTTCTACTAGAACACATAGTTCTACAGTTAATCTTATATGCTCAGGTTCACCTGTCTCCACTCCTGCTTAGAATGTTTTGTTGCAACTTAGCAGTCAAGAGGAAGCTTGCACTTTCTCAAACCCTTATTAGGCCTGTGAGAGATGGTGCATGTGCGTCGTCTCCCCTCTCATCTGCCCACTGATGGATGCTGAGAACTATAATTGTGTTGATTGGTGTGAGAAGCTGCACAAGTCCAGAGAGAAAATGAGAAGTGTTTAGCTGGCAAAAGGTGGGCTGTGGCAGAACTGCAGCGAGGTGAGCTATGGTCTCTGGCCTCGGTTATTATCAAGCTGAGTTATGAGCCTCCGCCTCCTCCACCAATCTGCACACATTACAATGCCAAGCCAGGACACGCCATCTTTCCTTATGCTCTGACCCTGAGTTCTGCCCATGTTCAGTCTCTCTCTCCTGTTTCTGTCTCTCACTCTATTTTGGTCTCTTCAGTCCATTTCTGCACCTGCTCTTCATTAATAGAAAGACAAGACATTTAATGAGATGGAAGTTTCAGAGTCATTTTGAACCATTGGAGGACAAGCTGGCACAAATGAAGGCCATGTAACCCAAAAGTGGCATCAAAATGGCCAACCAACTTACCAAATCTCTGGGAAAAATGGAAGTTTGCAATTTGTATTCATATCTAACGTAACACTAAGTCTTTAAAAAACACTAAACAGCCCTAAACCACTTTCAATCTGCCAAGGATGCTGCTAGGCTTTTAACATGTATGGACAGATGGTCAAACATAACACCTATTTTAATCTCAACACAGGGCTAATGAAGTGTCCCTATAGGACATGTTTTCAAAAGTGAGAAGAATCAGATTCTCCTACCATTCTTATACCGGCCTGAGGTCTCTGCACTCTATGATTGTACATTTCATCTGGTGTTTTCAGTTTTGTGTTATATTCTTTGATGTTATATCTTTTTACGTTTCATCTTCTTTCTATTTCTTTAGTCTTGAACTCATTTTTTGACATCTTATTCGACTTTGTGATATGTCTCTGGCTGGGTTATTAAAAATGATTTCTTCTGTGCTAACAACAACAACAACAAAAACAAATTCTTAAACATCTAAAGCAAGTTAAAAAAAACTTGGTATATCTTGATCAGCCATGTTATTTTGATAATTTGTGTTTGCATTATGTTGGAAAAGTTAGGTTGATCTATTAAAAAAAAGGAAAAGATGCATTGATCTTCCGAAGCCAAAATAAAGAGGAAAAATGGCATCAGAATGACATCAACAGGCAAACATAGGAGAACAATTCTCATGAATAACACGCCCTGCTCAGTGCTGGAGAAAAACAACAAATCCATTAGCATATATAACAGAGTTAGCATGTGTGAGTGGCAGTGCGCTATCGTTGCTCATTGTGTTGCTGCCTGCTGGTGCAGAATGCTGACATGCATGTGACTGGCAAAAGTCTGAGCGGAGGAGCCGCTTCTGTCTGTCACCCTCACCTCCTGCTGGGGAGGCCTGTGTGTGCACCCTTGAGGGGATGGGGAGGGCTGGGGGGTGGAAATGGAAGGAACAGACGGAGCGGGAGAGAGAGTGAGGGAGAATCGAGTTAAAGCGAATGGAACATCGGGCTGATCCATCTTCTCCATCTCCTTATGAATATGTAAACCAGACAGGTCAAGTAGGCATCAATGACTCTCCTCCCCCTGGAATTCAAGCAGGAGGAGGAGGAGGAGAGGAACGAGAGGAGCGCTCCCCTCCGGTGCTTTCATCCAATCATTGTGGATCTCTCTGGCATGTTATAGATACCCCTGAGTGGGTGGTGGGTGGATGTGCATGACAACTCTGTGTGTCATGGTGTGTTTGGTGCAAACAGGAAAGCCTAGCAGTCATTTATTAAATACAACTGTTGCTTTTAAAATTGACTTTGCCATAACCTGCATTTCTCTCTGCTATGTCAAAAAAAAAAACAGAAATTCAGAGGATAAAAATGTATGCAGCCTTCAACATTTCTTCCTCATTTTCGGGGGGAAAATGTGGTTGGGGTTTTCTCTGTTTTTGTCCTCCCCTCAGATGTGGAGGGAGGACTTGGAAGCTGTAGTTGTACGATGTCCGTGCCAAAACCACTCCCTTCCCCTCGCTCTGCGCCTGCCTCCCCGCTCTCGTGCTGCCCTCGGCTGTGTGTCTTTGAGTGAAGCTTTGGCACAGCATCAGGCACAGAGCACACCTCACCACAAGTCTGTTTGATGGTCCAAGATGAGAAGGAAACATTTGGTTTGGATAATTCTCGTTCTGTCACTGACACAGGGCGCACACTTAGAGAGCACAGAACCCCAGAGCATCAGATTAAAAATAAGGGGTCGATTCAGGTCCATTCTCCTTTGCTCTTATCACCACAGCAGCCACATTGTCTGTCAGTGTCCCCTGGTGACTGTGATGTCCGGTCATTGTTGTCAGACAGTTGTCTGATGCATTTTATGAAAACCCTCGTCTAAAAAAAAGTAATAATCTTCTACTTTCTTCCTTGGAAACTTCCCCTGCCAATTCTCAACTGATGTGGACTTTTTACAACAGCTAATGTAACCAATATGTTCCTTCATGTTTCTCTTTCCTCTAAAACAAACTTTAAAATCATTTCACCACAATCAGTCAGCAGAGTGTGCATTCAATAAAAACTAGAGAACTAAATACTAGAATAATATTATGAACAGAAGTATGTTTGATCAACATTGAATACTATAAATGTGCTGAAACCCTGGAACAAAACCTCAGAGGTTTTTATGGAACATTTTGGTTGTAGGATTTCCATGTGTTTTTACACATTTTCCCTCATAACAGCTCACAATGAATCCTAGTGTAAGGATAAATTATAATTTAAAAAAGTAAGAATGTGGTTCATGTTTTTTTTATTTGCTGAGTCGTATCTTTCTTATGGTTACTAGGCTACTTCATGTTGTTGCATTTCTTCTATGATTTAAACTTTTATTTAAATTAAAGCAAGCATCAACAGGTTCAATTCTAAAAATCAAGCTGGCTATAACCACTCAAAATGTATCACTTCAACTTCAACAATTAAACTAAACTGAATAGTTGTGCAGCTCAGGTTAACATTTCAGTTAGACTGAGCCGCACTACTATTCAGTCTACTAACTTGCACACGATATCTACATCAACATGGGTTAAACGGTGTATGACATTAGCACAGCATAACTTTTCAATAACTGTGCATCATAACTGAAGTCAACATAATATAAGAAATTACTTATAATAATTTATATATAATGCTTAGTCATCCAAAAGATGGAACTCTTGTGTTTGACCCATCGATAACTCTGCTTCACCCCAAGCTGATTTTCAGGCTCTTCATATTACACTAATTATCACCTGACTTTAACGCCACATTAAAACAATAACCTAATGAGATTTTTTTTATAAATGACAACTTCATCTTTTGACGCACTGGGCCTCTGACCAAGATGCCAATTTTGACGACTTGTAGGGTAAGAACCAGTCGTTATTTACACTATGATTTACAGTCTAATCTTTGTTATTTGTTGTTGCAAATTTCTCCACCCAGATCAATAATGTGTCATATCTCATCAAGCTAATGGACACGCTGTGATTAACAGAGAGGCCCTTGAGTCTGTAAATATGCTTCTACAAGCTCACAGCTCCAAGCTCATAAAAAAAAAAAAAAAAAAAAGGATCTGATGCTCTCCTTGTAAAAGTTAGCTCAATATAAACCATATCAGACTCAAACCTATGGGGCCTGCTGTTGCCGTCTCTGTCCTGTGGAGGTCAAATAACATTTCATTATTTCGCTCTCATCCTTTAATCCTCTCCCACCTGATGTAAGCAGCAGGCTGACGAGTGCACACACACGCATAGAGAAAACACACAAATGGTCAACACGAGGTTTTAGGACATAAATACTGACGTGCAGAGAATGTTTGCGGGTGTGTGACGCCTTAAGGAGGGAGAGAGTGAGAGGAAGGGGACAGGAAAGGCGCAGAATAGAGGACAGAAGGGGACAGATGTGTGAAAAAAGAACGAGATGGAGAGTGGATGCATGACTTGTGGCAACATTGTCATCTTAATTCCTCGTCCGAGGGTGAGCCTGAGTTTACACCAGGATTACAGCTCAGGACCAATTATTACCTGTGAGACTGAAGGAGAAGCGCAATGTCAGAGCTGGGATAAGCGAGCCGAACGTGATGTGACAGGCATGCAGTAACTCGAGCCATAGTTGGTCAGCATATGGTGAGCTAGCAGTTTGTCAGCTAATGTTAGCTGTGACTCACTGCTTTAATGCGTAATAGTCATCTCCATCATACCTGTCAGCAGCTCAGACACCTGCCAATCTTTATCAAACACCAATCCTCCCACATGGTTGTGTTTACTCCTGTGTATGTGTGTGTGTGTGTTTACTCCTGTGTATGTGTGTGTGTGTGTGTGTGTGTGTGTGTGTGTGTAGCTGACAGAAATCCTGCATAATGTCCACACAATGGGTGACCTGTGTGTCCCTGCTGACAGTATTACTCCCAGTGTTGTGTTCGGCTCTGACACCTCATGAAAACTAAATTGGATTGTAAGAAATTTCATAGAGTGGCGGTTGGTGGAGAATACAAGTAGTTGTCAGTAGGAGGGAGCCTCTTTTAAATTCCACTGTTCTGGCTGCCTCGACTCAAGGGTAATGTATGCAGAACCATGGCCAGGCTGGACACATGCAGCGAGCGGGGTCATCTCTACACCAGCATATCCGACTGCACATTATGCTGGTCTTTGTCAGAAAGACACAGTATTATTCACCGAGTGTATTCATCCTTTGTTCCCAGCGTCTCATCCTACAAATCAGCTAATCACCGCTAATCAAGTAATCAAGACTTTGCATGTATTAATTAGGCAATTACGTGTCGTAAAATCCAGAGAATCCACACAAAACAGAATCCCAGTCTCATCTTCTTGCTTTCATTTCCGAATAAGTGAAAAGCTCCTCTCTCAAAAACAGAAATAAATGAGTCCAAGAATGCCAAAACTAATCTGTGGAGATCCACACACACTTTCTGGAGCTGTGCCATCGACAATAAAATGCCAGGGGGGATTTTTAAGGATTTCTAGTTTATACCTATCAGCCCTGAAATGAAATGACACCTGAAGTTACTGAAAAACATCCACAAGCCCAAAAGAAGTCATTAAGCAGTATCACGGTATATTTGGCCTTGATTCGCCAGAAAACTCATGTCCTGAATAATATTTATATCTGCCACTTTTATGTAGAAATGTACTTAAATATTCCGTAGGCCAGTCTATTCACAAGTCCTGCATTTTGCTATAAACATTAAATTTACAATCAGCGTTCAAGACACTTTTCCTAAGTATAATGTGGACAAACACATGGACATTAGTTTTATTGTTTACCGCCTCTATAGATTCTTAAGGCAATAAGGCTTCACTAATTGCTGCTGTGTGCAGATGGAGTCAGGTAGTCAAGCTTTTCTATGAGTTCTGTGGAGCTGTGAGGGCCGGAGGCAGAGACAGTAATGATTATGGAATTACCATGGCAGAGATTGTGATGGCTAGCCTAATGATTTCATGTTAGCGTAATTAGCATTACGAGGAGGACTGTTGGAGCGGGGGCGAGGAGATGGGAAATTGAAGACAGAGCAGCATAGAGAGTCAGTGCCGGTAAGAGAGTCCAGAGTCAGAGACAATGACAAAGACAGCGAGGAAGAGGAGAGACAGCAAGTTGAGATGGAGAGGGGAGAAGAAAGGAGATGCAGGAGAAAGCGAAGGAGGGGGCGAAACAAAAGCGATGGGAAGTGTAGGAGGATGTTCATTAACTAAATGAGGATGAATTGTTAGCATGACTGTGGGCTGGTGAGGTTCCTTAGCTTCAATTTCAGAAATGCTCGTCTCACACGGAGGAGGAAGTCAGCCCCCTCACAGGCTGTCAGCTGGAGGTCCAGTAGAGGAACATCAGCTCATCAACATTTTTTCTCTTCTTGGCAACCACTTCAGTCATAAATGTGACACCCTGATTGAATACTTCTCAGAAATTACAGATACTTTTTAAGGATAACTGCTAATTAAGCAAGGAAAATGCCTTTCTAAAATACGATCCTGTGGCCGTTCTGTTGTTCGGGTGGGGTATTGTTTGCAAAAAATTGCATAAGAAGTATGGTGTAATGATGATGTAATGCATGGTGGAGATGAACAATGCAGTGAAGAAATGTCAACAGCTATCTCTTATATCATCAGCTACATGTCAGGTTTTGTTGACAGTCTGTCAGAATCAAAGTGCCAAAGCTCCTTTCTTAATACTGTGCAATATGGAAACCCACAGAAAACCATCAAAGAAATGTGGAGATTGATTGTTGCACCAATCAATCCGGTTGCAATAAGTGGTAAGACTCACTAGAACCGATCCAGATGCTTTTTTACCTACATTTCCAAATGATTTCACACACAAATGCAAACTTGATTTAAATCAAAAGACAAAAACACATCTTGCAAACGGACATAGAAATACAGAGGAAATGCAGACTGCATAAAAATGTAATGACAACAGTTTCTAAATAATATAACTTTGTGAATAAATCAAACAGTCTGCCATAGATGGGTGATTTTAACTGTATCTCAACGTTTCCTTTTCATTGTTAAAAACCTGTGTGTGAAATTGAAAGTGATGACTTATCATTTAAGATTTTTGGAGTGGAAAAGAGATAATTTAACGGCTTTCTAGTCATGACAGAAGGTGACATTCAAATCAATCACATTACAGCTGCATTTGAATGAGGACACTGCAGTTTGTCGTACATTTTCTTCTGAGTTGGTACAGCACAAACACACACAGGACACTGTGTCTTGGTGTCCATGTGTGTGTGCAAACACATTTTTGCCATCCTGTTGCATTCTAATTAGCACCTTATCATTTGCTTTCAAAGCTGTGATAATATTAGATAAATCTTTCCTCCCTTTTCCTCACAGCTTCTGTGATTATTTCCACTGGGAAATATATAAAGATTTAAATATGTGATTACATATAAGAGCAAGACAAAGTTTTATTCCTAACATTATAAAGTTGCACCGTACACACTCCTGTAGACCTGCTCCCTTCATTAGTGGGGGGATAGCTTGTCATCATGAGATAAATTATTGGGGAAATATTTGTTTTTAAAGCTCCTGCGAGGAGTTTTTATATGGTTGTGAAACAGGCGGAAATTAAATCTGATGCCTCTATGTGACCAATAAAAACAATCCAGACCATCGGCGACAAGGTTGATCATTTTTATAAAGCTATCATTAATTCTGAAAACTGCTGTCATTACAGTTTTTTTTTTTACAGTAAAAGTCAGAAAAGGTGATTAACAGCATGCTTCAGAAATAGACTTTTTTTTAATTTTCCATTGTAAAGATTCTCAATGAAGGGAAACATTTGACTGTTAATAGAAAGCAGGATGACTTACGCATGATCAGGACAAAATCAGCTAAGAGAGAACAGGTACAGCTTCGACCCCAGGGTTCACAAATCATAATACAAAATAAAAATTCATCAAAGGAGCTTTAAGAAAGCACAATGTTAGAAAACATGCGCTCATACTTTTTAATCTATTTGTTGTCTACAATTTGATCTTGAATGCACCTCGTATGTTTCTAAGGGTGCATACACACCTCATATCAGCCGTTTGGTCCTTTCAAAACCAACTCTGGTGCACTTTGTCAGATAGTTGTTTGGTTTGGGGTGGTGTGAAAGCTCAAAATAACTTTGTTGCGGACCAAAGAACTGAACTCTGGTTCGCTTGAAAACGGGGGTCTAGGTACGCTTCCAAGTGAAAATGCAATCCGATCCAAACAAGGAAAGTGAACCAAAATGCAATGCATTGTGGGGTGAATTTGGCCGTCTGTAAACGATTGTCAAATAGGTTTGCCAAGTGTGGCTAACTTTAAGATTGCTAACAACACCAGTCCTAATCATTGCTCCGGTTGATATAACCTGACACAGCAGACATACAGTATAACTTTATCTCCATTTTATAGATCAAAATACTGCCAAACTGTGCCATGCTCTGGGATGCCATTCTTCCACTGTCCTGTTGTTTACTATCTGGTCAGAGTGCATCATTAGGCCGGAGCCACCAGAGCTACAACTAGTGGCAGGTGGCTGCAGTATACAGAACATTTGACAGGCTTTGGTGTGTTGATAAAGTGCAGTGTGAAAGACTGAACCAAATGAAAACAGCAACAATGTTACAGCTTCACCCCTGAATCGCACTGAGTCCACCAGACATCATGTGAAAGTGACCTAAGAAAACAGACCTTTCCAAGCTACCAAAGTTTGTCCTCTTCTTTGCTTACAAAGAAAGACCTCCTGTCCAAACATCACAAAGTTTGGTATTTAATTGCACAAACTCATGTGTGTGTTTGTGTGTGTGTTAATACGGATGAAAGAGTTTTTATTAATGCAACTGTCGACCCCGTACTTCAGGTTACTTCTATCCCTGTTTCCTTCTCTGAGCCACAGTAACCATTTAAAATGCTTAACAGCCTAATTCCTGTTGAGTCACATAAAGCATTTGTCAGATCCGCTCTCCGTGTTCAGGATTAACCTAATCCCACCGTTATGAAAATTAAAGTTTGAATTTTTTCCGTCGCCCCTGAAACAAGTTTCTGCCTCTTTATTGTCATGTCAGGATGCCCTTAAAAAAACGAAGCCATTTTAGTTCTTCTTTCTCTCTCTCTCTCTCTCGCTCCGCACCACTGAGTGAAGGGATGGTTTATTCACTTAATGAAAGAGAGAAGGATATTTGCGTGAGCGAGAGAGTCGAGGCAGCCAGTTAATCCTCCTCTGTCTGTGTAACTACTGCTCCAGAGACCTCTATATGTCAGTTAGCATTACACTGTAAATACCTTCTCATAAGGCGCAGAGGCGAGCAGCGGACACTTGTGAAAATTCAGCAGCTCTAATAATGACCCGCATTAGTGTTGTGCTAATTTGCTGCTCATCATTTCCTCTGCCTTGGATGAGGCTCTTATTGCAGCGGTTTAATCCACAAACTCCTGAGGCAAACTCTGGACAAGTGATCTTAAAGATGCAAGGTTTCTGTGCCAGTTGTAGAGGATTTTTGAACATTTGAAACTAATTACTAACTGATATCTCTGGAGCGAGCTGCAGGTGTTGGATAACTCAGTCATTACAGGCGGTTCTGTCTCTCACCGTGCAATATTAACCAAGTCCCACAGTCACTTAGCTTCCATGTTCTGCAACATGTTCTTACATTCACCATCTTGCTGCAGATTTTTTTCTCGGAGTAATGAGCACACCTGGCAGTTTTAATCTGCTTTGTTTCTATCCACATTTAATTGCTACCTCAATTATTTCTTGTCACAGCTGATTCCAGTGTTGACCAAGAGATTAGTAACATCCCGATGCAAGACCGGCTTTCAGAATGAAATGAAATCCATCCATGTCTCAGTGTATATTTAAGATGTTATAGCGCCAAACTTTTCAAAAAGCTCGGTCTGAGGCCCAAAGCTTCAAAATATGATTATCTAGCTATCACTCGATTGAAAGTTGGCACACGCAGGCCATCCGGTCATGTTAGCAATAATAACTTTACATCACCTGGTTAGATTTTGGTAAGACTTTTGGTCATTTACATGTATTTAATTTAGCCAAACAGCTGTAGTTCAGGTACGTTGAGGAAGGAAAAAAAAACTTCAAGTTGATGTTTAGGCACCAAAACAACCTGGTAAGGATAATGAAAAATATCATGGGCTTGATTTAAACAAGAACCAACAAACAAACGGCAACAACATGCGTTAAATTTAATATGCACTGCAAATAACCTAACAAACACATGTCAGTTCATTACCGAAGAAGTTAACAAATGACTATTTGTTTCAAACAGCAATCGAACCTTATCTTCTGAATAAACAAACTATCTTTATTTGTGTTATTTTGACATGTTGGGTCCCTGACTAAGCTGCCATATTTTACTACTTTGGAGTGAGAACAGGCTGTTCTTGCCACAGCTGATGCCACTTTTGACCAAGAGATTTGCTACTGCTACTGCCCAATGCAAGGCTGGGGTGTTTTCAAAGGGGGATAATAGGGACAGCTCCGCCACTGTTGGAAGAGTTGAGAGCACAATCAGAGCAGCTTTTGAGGCATGAAGCATTAAATAAAAGGAGGACATTTCAGTTCAGTCCTCAGTGATTCATTTGCCCGGGACACACCGTCCATAATCCTGTTCAATGGATTTGTTTAGCAATAAATATGCCCACATTGCTGTGTATCAGTGCAAGCTCACAATTCGCTGGCCAACTCCCACACACTCTGGAGAGCTGGATGCACGTATGATGTGTGCAAGAGAGGGGAGCAAATGATGAAACCGGAAAACAGAGAGGCCCATACACAGACATGGAGCTGTGTGGTTAAATGTTTGTTTCCTTTATAAGTCTATGTGTTCAAATCAGTCCAAATGTTCAGAGCAAAGAAAGACTGGGCTTAAACACAACATTATAAATACTCCAGTATAACTGTTGCTGCAGCGTGCCCAGATGTTACATACTTTTAAAAAGTGAATAAATCAAAGTGATAGCCACTTTGTAAATCAATATGATTGTGCAACTTTCTCCACAGGTTGTCAATTTCCTTTGGCTCATCTGGGAGAGCTCTTATAACTTTATGACATTCTATTAAACAACCCATGTAAGTTATGTGTTTGGACACTGTATCTTTTAATATGGTGTGAGCTAATGGCAAGCAAAATGAAATCAGATTATAAGGCCTCTATAATCACAAACATTGCAGTTTGTTTGCTTTTTAAATGCAGAAACATCACAATTTAGGATGCAATTACAAACATTATGAACATTTTATACTACAAATCTCTCTGTGTGAGGAGCAATAAGCCGTATAAACCATAGCATTTTCAAAGACATGAACAAAGGCTCAGTAGACTTTTAGTGTTTGGAAGAAGTACTTTGTTGTCAGATAGATTTTCCATTAGTACTAAAAAGTACAGTCAATCTACCATGAATAACAATTTATAAAGGCAGCACGTACATATATAAATGGGGGAGCTGAGTGAGCCCCACAGTGATGAGCAGCTGCACACATCTGTAATTGGGGCGAATGTGAAGCTTGTCGGGTTAAATAGATTGTCCTGAAATGTAACCAATCCCATGTGTCTTCTATGTGCATAAAAGCCGTGAGATGATAGGCACAGCGTAATGCATGACTGAGTGTCCTGCCTTACTTTTATTTCATGAGTATTTTCTCTGATGGAGCAGGACAGTCCTGTCACTATGATGCATGGCAAGCTGATTTATGAGGGTTTGAGAAAACTCACTCAGACAAGGGGGCTAGGATTTGTTTCAACATGGAGGCGACACAAAGTGAGCTGCTCATGAAAGGTTGTTGCTATGATGTTTACATTCTCACACATGCTGCTATTATTAACATGGTCATTTACCATTTTAGTATACTATACTAAATGAGAGAGAGATTTTTGTTTGCTTTGTTCACTTCTTCTGCACCCATATCTATAATGAGTTGTTAAACATTGCTTATGCTAATATGTTTTTGTTTATGTGTTAGAAATAGGCCTATACTTCCTGCAATGTGACGCCTATTGTGGCATGTTACAGCTTTCCTATTGGCTGTGGTGTTTGAGTGTCATTTCACATGTCCCAGATTAAGACAGCTACATCTTTATGTGATAATAATTAAAAGTTTTGCAATCTCTGCACACCTTGGCTTTTATTTAAGAATGATTAAGCCGCTGCGAGCAGCAGACCATTTATCTGGGCAATCAACTTTTCAGGTAAAAGATGAAGGATTTACAAGTCAGCGTTTTTTCATTATTGTTTACAGTCCGACTAGCCACTTGAGACATGTGTTGTAATCGAGACACAACTTCAACAAACTGATCGTTAAAAGCACTCAAATGCAGATGTCTGTAGATAACAATCAATAAAATTTGCAAGTATTGTCAGATGATAGCTTTGGGGTTTCTGAAATTGCATTCCATCCAATACTTTACGTCCCTTTATTTCTCCATACAAACTGTTTCCCTGCAGACAAGCAAAGCCAACAGAAAGGCTAGCAGACCATCCTACTCAAAGTACACATGAACGAGCTCTGAACGCGTACAACACCATAACTCGTGACAGCAGATTCTGTATTGAGTTGTATGAAGATTAGATTTATTTGTATGAAGGTTTAACAAAAGTCTTTACTGTCCATACCCATTCTATACTCTCGTACAGATAGTCAGTGTGATTCTTCATTTTCAGTTCTGAATGAAGTTTTGTATGTATTCTTAATTTTCAAATATTCAAATCTTACTAAATCTGACATCTCTTCTTTCTTTAAGTTTTTTTTTTTTTTTTTTTTTTTTTTTTAACAGGTAGCTCTCCTGTTTGATCGTATCCCTTCAACACCTCCAGGCTAAGCAGATGAATTTCTATTCCCCCGTCATTGTTGTGGAGGACGAGAGACTCATTGTTAAGCAAGGCCATCAAACACACACGCACACACACACACACACACACACACACACACACACACACACACACACACACACACACACACACACACACACACACACACACACACACACACACACACACACACACGCCCCAGACCAACTTCAAACCAAGATAATTTAAAACTTTCCTTTGTGAGCAGAGGTGAGACTGAGTGGGAATGTGAGTCTCTCGCCTTTAGCATGTAGAACAAAGTCTTACAACGAATCCCAAAAGACTAGTTAGCGAGGCCTGGGAAAAAAAAATGGTGTCTCCTGCGTTAATCCTTAAAAATGTAGTTTCAGATTTAATAGTGGAAACATATGTCAGAGAAATAATCCCGTTGTACAAAATCAAGTCATAGCAGATTGTCCGGGATTAATCTCTGGAGTGAGATCTAATCCACAAGCATCCCTTGACTGCTAGAGAGCTGTGATAATCTCGTATCAGACCTGGGCTGTTAATCTTGTTCTTAACACACAACCTTTTCCCACTACGTGCAACAAAAGCCTGAAATGACTTCAAGGTGGCTCAATGTCATGCTAAGAAAATGGATTGGCTGAAGCAGATTGGTACAGCGAAATAAGCGATATAATGGAGCGAGGAAGGTTTTATGACAAATGTTTCAATAATTGTATTTCATCCTTAATTTGCTTAAATGTTTTGTAACATAACAAAGGTGAATAATTCTGCTTGAATGAAGTGATCCGTATTCAACAAGCATTCAGAACACGTTAACGTAGGATCTCCACCACCCCCCCCCCCCCCCCCCCACACACACACACACACACACACACACACACACACACACACACAGACACACAGACACACACTGCTCATCTGCACTTCTTCGGTATTTCGCCGCGCTTAGTATTCAAAGCATGAACAGCTTTGGATTACCTCGCTTTCTGCATATGTGTGTGAGAGTGAGTGTGTGTGAGTGAGTGTGTATGTGTGTGAGTGTGTGTGTGTGTGTGTGTGTGTGTGTGTGTGTGTGTGTGTGTGTGTGTGTGTGTGTGTAACTGCCCTTTTCATCAGCCCTTATTGGTTATCAAGGGACATTGAGATCTTCCTGCCTGCAGAACGGGAAAATGGCCGACTTCTCTGGGCCTGAACCCAGCCTTAGCTTCACACTGAGATTTATGTGACCTGTTAGCGGGGCCCCGCTGGCAAGGCCCATCATCTGAATTATAACTAAGGATTAAGCCCCCGGGCTAATGAAAGAGCTGGGAGGGGGAAAGTGACCATGTGTTTGGCTGGGGCGTGTTTTCTGTAAACCAGATTACAGAGCACACACAGAGCCGCGCAAATATCAGAGACGAGCACACATAAAAATGATGTCTATAAGCAGACATGGAGATTAAACACACACTGACACACACACACACACACACACACACACACACACACACACACGTACTAATTTCAAACCAGCCTATAAAAGTATAGGGGTTGCAGCTGTGCTTAGATTATGAATCTCTATTAACCTTGCCAACCCATCAACTCACTTTTAATGAGGCCAAAGATAACACGCTATTACACACAGATACACACAGTGAACTCAGAGTCTCACTATTTAAATTAGTTTGCCAAATAAAATGTCTATTTATTAACCCTGGTTTATCTGGAACTTGAAATGCCGCACTTGGCCGACATATTCCAGAAGACAACACATAAATGTGAATATACACACAGCATTTAAAGTCAGTGGACGCATGTATGAAAAGCCTGACACACATGAGATGCTGGATTGGGTTGATAGTTGGGTAGCCGTGGCTCAGGGCAGTTTTCATTTCCACCGTTGTGGAGTAATGGCACAGTTTGATGTGGCCTTCGGCATTAAGATAACCCAATATCAGCCAGCGACCGGACTGCTATTGTTTCATTTATAAGAAAACAATTTGCTCTTATATCACATCAGATCTACGCCCTCCTGGGGAATACTTTCAGCTTCTAGGAGTTTGTGAGTGTGTGTTTTTGCTAATGGTAACAAACCGGAAAGACCATAGATCACAGGATTCCCACCCTGCATCCCATAACCCTGCCATCCAATCAGAAGAATCGATACGCCCCTGGTCTGCTATGGACAATATCCGTGGATCCCTCTTTAAAGTTAAAGAAAATAATAGAGGCAATTCCATGAAGCCATTACCAGTTCAAGGGCAGGTGTACATGGGATCAATAAGAGTTGAGTACATTGAGCTGGAAGGGATTCAGGAAAGCAATTCAACCCGTTCTCATTATCAGAAAATACTCTGGAATACAGGCACCCTCACTTTGGTGTCCATCTTCTACCTATCTTCCAAAAAGGTCTTTATAAAACATGGTTAAGGTAGTGTTAGGAAACAGTAAGGTTCTTCTTCATCCTTATCTGTCTGTTTTGTAAATTACTTTGGACTGGTTTTCATGGGGAGAATAGAGAATGGGTTTAAGATGTCTTTACTGGATTGTCCGATAGTCTTAAACGCACCATTCCTGATCAGAGCGGTGCGTGCTCTGTCGCTTTCAATGACGTAATAAAACAGGTGAAGTTGCAGCTGACGGAGGACCCGTATGGACGCCGAATTGGACGAATTATATGTGCAGCCGGTGCTAGCTCGTAAACAACAGTAGTGAAACAGTCAGATTAAGTCAAGGCATCAGAATTACTTTTTGTTCCAAACAGGACATACCCCCACTGGTAGAATGTCTTATGTTTGACCAATGTGTACACCCTGGTCCCCTCTCGATGCAGTCTCTGTCACTCTGCATACTGCATCATCTGACCTGCCACAGGCTTGACAGCAAGATAAGAAGCCTTCAGCTATTATACAGACCAATAAAGTACACTGTGGGTCCTCATTAAAGGCAGAATATGCGATTTTTCACACTTAAATGAAGCAGAAATCAAGTATATCCTCTGAAAATAACTCTGTGATTCATGACTGTCTACAATGAATGTGACACCCGAGTCCCGCTGTCTGTGATGCTTCCCGAGCTTTCTGAGTCCTATCTTTACTTTGTTTACATCGTCGGGACGGCCTGCCAGCTCATCCCCCGGCATATAAAAGTTGTTTAATTGAGGGACTAGAGAAAAGAAGAATAACATACTGTACTCACTGCATAACTGCGTTTCTAGATCATGGTCATTTCGGGTAAATTTACTGGCATAATAAAGATCGCTAGCATTAGCATGCTAACACAACAATGCAGTTCAAGTTCATGCTGGTGCTCAAGGGCGACATCTGCTGGATCAAAAAATCTCATACTCTGCCTTTAAACACAAACGGATCTGGATGGCAACCCTACAATGACAATGGTCTTCTTTACCTCTATCAGCTGTGACTGTCACTACACTTCCTAAATACAATTACTATGATCCATTTCCGCTGAAAATCAGTGTAACTCAATCAGGTGAAATTGTGGGGTTTAATGATTTGAGATTTTGTTTTTACTGAAGATACGGCTTTAACTGAAGAAAGCAGAGAGGTTCAAATATGTGGGTGGCAGTAATGCAACGTCTTGGATGGCAACTGGTGCAAAAACCTCAAAGAAGAAGAAGAAAGGTAAATCAAGTGCAAATGTGCAACAAGGGATTTCAAAGGAAAGGTCTTTGCTTTTATGTCAAGTCCAGGAATGTCAGATGCAATCCAGAAGCAAATACGTGAGTAGGATACCATTCAACAGTGATATTGGATGTATGATGGAGGCAGAGACAGAAATGGCGTCTGCACCAGCTACACCAGTGAAGAAAGAAGGTAGTGATAGTGGTGGCAGAAAGTGAAATAATTTCACTCGTGATCTTGTATCATATTAAAAACTCCAAAAGAGTTACATTTTTATTTCATCCATTGTCCATTTTGTAGATCTAGATAGTGTACAGTTTTTACATATTTATCCTCTTTTCTTCGTTGTAATTCTCTGCTTTCTCTTTTCCCCCTCAATAAAAAGACTGACATTAAATTAACCAGACTTCTTTCCACGGATTGATTAGCTCACAGTTAGTCCTCCAGAGTCTGTGATAAGAGCAGCGTTCCTAACAACGGTGCAATTTGCCAATCAGAATCAAGTATTTAACACAGTTGTTTTAAAAAAAGATCTATATAAGAAACTCTTGAAAACAGTTCCTTGTTACATTGTAGAAGCACCCTTGCCTAGAATTGGCAGGTTCCCTCACAAAAGTTTGGGGACTGCTTTTGATGGGCCCGGCAACAAAGAAAATATCCAATCAAGCTCCTCAGCATCACTCCACACAATCCTTGTGTCATCAGCAGTCAAGCTCTGGTATGGTCAACCTCATACATCCCCTTTACATTTCACTCCATTAAATGCACACACACCTACACATTCATAGATGCATACTCATCACCCCCGCCCATTTCACTCTTGAAGGCCATCTAATTAACTCAAGGTTTCTTCCTTCCTCTTACCTTCGTTTTCTTTGTTTTTTTCAGGTCTTCGTTTATTTGTTTGTTTAAATTTCTGCCTTATATCTGATTATTTCAAAACTCTCTTTATTGCATTGTTGACCTTTTTGCACAAAAAAGGTCCTGCAAATCCAAACATAGCATCTCTGTTCAAAGACAACTTTTGGGTTCTCTACTGAAAATCCTTTATGATATTTTCCAGCATTAGGAGTCATTTACTACTTGGATTGTAGCACTGAAACAAGCCCTTTGATTACTAACAAGATTTTTCTTAATGTCAGATCTCCCAGCGTGGATCAAAGCAGCCAGACCGTCCCCTTCCTCCTCCTCCTCCTCCTCCCATCCCCTCCCACTCTTGTGGTAGTCTAATGCTGCTTTGCCCTGCATATTAACACTGCTGTAATTGGACTTGTTGTTTGTTTGTTGCTTCGCTGTTTGTTTAGATTGTGTTTGAAGCCTCGCTTAATTAAATTGCGTCCTTGGTGTCAGTCTCCAAGCATGTGGAAAACACACAGCGGTAAAGTGTTGCTATCTGATCTCAGCAAACATTCATGTGTTGGGGAGGAGAGGTGAGACGGGATAAATAATCCTGAAATAGGTTAATTTAAGGCCAATCGTTGCCCTATGGGGAAGTGTCAGTTGTGCTTGTTTGCCAGATAATTTATTCACAGAATTTATAAATCACAAGTCAGGCAATCTAATGCTATTAAATGTACAATTTTAATGACGTGTAAGATGAACATCTAAGCCATGTAATTAATATTTAGCTAAAAAGTTTGCAACTTTAACCACTTTATTGATTTGAATTTACTTGGAATGCATGGAAACCTTAAAAACTCATTTGGTCAGTTTGTGGTTTTCTGAGTTGTTTCTTCCCGTTGAGCAAATTGAACTATAATTGGCCACGTCTCAATTCCAGCGACTATTGTGGGACTCTGAAGTGTGTTTATGATTGTGTCTGGGGAACATAAAAGAAGTAACCAGACCATGGAGACTATATTTAACCTTTAAAGGCTGGCTTTCCCTCGTAAGCGCCCCTGCATTTACACTCTGCCTCTCTGACGGCTGTAATGCCATCTCTGGGCGGTCTGTTTATGCACACAGGAAACCTGTTGACTGACGGGAATGCTGCAGAGCCACGCTGGTCCTGAGAAATGGAAAAAAAAAAATGATGACTCGTTTAGAAGCCTTCCGAATGACTCCCAGACCTAATCACTGGTATTGTTTAATGACCATTGATGCTATTATTGCGGATGACTATTGGATCTTGCTGAATCACTTGAGAGGAATTAGTAAGGACTAATTCCCCAACAAACACAAGACATGCCATGCATCTTAAACACAGAGCCTACCATCCCTGTGTTGTAACAGACAGTCTTACATTATCTTCCTCACAAGGTTCCAATTTTGACTCTTTATTTATTTGCATGCGTGTACACTGCTGGGTTTTGATCTCTCAGCTGCACACATTACTTTGACAACCAGGCCACATCCTTCCCCTCAAGCACTTGCCTTTTCCACTGCCCCTCACCCCAGCTAGGCACTAACTAATGTAGATAGTCTGGCTATGATAGATTACATTCTGCCAGCCTGGCTGCTGCCAAAACCCCGACCTGGAGCAGCAGTGTGTTTCCAACTTGAGCTCCCTGACAGCAGCAGCTCTGTGAAATGTGATTCTTTTTGTTGGGGTTTATTTATGCTGTATCACAGTGCTGTTGTCATATTTTTGCAAAATGTCAACTTTGAAAAGCGATTGAATAGGAGTGCATGTGTAAAGGCCGATTGCATCATGTAGACTCTCTTTATCCTAACAGGTTAGGAGACGGCTGACTGTCTGTTTGAGGCCAGCTGTGTAGGAAATTGTTTTGGCACTGTTTTTTTTCCATTGCTGTGCCATCCCTCTGTCCAGCAGCTCATCAATAAAAGCTTCCAGGTGGCCATCTGTAGATCTGTGTGTGTGTGTTTGCCTGTGAGATAAATGGCAAGTGTTTTTGTGTGTTTCTATGGAAATGCATTTGCGCTGTATGTCTTTACAGTATGTGTGTGGCAGCATGATGCATCTGTCAATCAATGATCTCCAATGAAAAAAAAAATCTGCTATTCTAGTGTGTGTTTCTAGATGCTAAAGACTGTGAATTTGTTCCCTACATGAGCTAATCTAATAATGTCTCACATAATAGCAGGTTGGAACAAATAGGCAACCCTAAAAGAGGCACCTTGCTAAAGGCCTAGAAATTGAATTCTGAATCATTTTAATGAATAAATCTGAACAAAACATTAGCATAAAAATATATTTAACTATCTCTCTATTTGTTTCTTTTTAAGAAACTGTGTAATCAGTGTATAAATCAGCTCTCTTTTTTCAGAGAGAGCTGATTGTCCCATTTATATAAAAGGAATCTGGTCACATTTTGTGTGGATGCTAAATGTCATGTTTATTTTCAAATGTATTTGAGGTTATTCTTATTGATTAATAAGTCGTGGAATTGTAAATGAATGATGGTTACAGATTTTTTTCTGCTTGCATACATTTAAACTGGCTTATACTCCATGATGCCACAGTATCTTCAACGTTAAACAACCGTTTCCTGTGCATAGCTGTGGTGCTCAAATTGAAGTTTCCAGCTATACAGGGTCCAAGAATGAGGAAATCAGGTTGTTGTGGCATCAGACCTTTTTTTTTTTTAAACTCTGTAACCTTAGCACTGGCTGTTTTTGTGGTATTTGCATCAATGGATCGCTGTGTATGTTGCTGAACTGTTGCACTTTACATGAGCAAATCCCTCCACTAATTGTAGGTTGGAGCAGAGTAAAATGGGGGATAGAAATACAAACAGCTCCTCCTTTGCTGAAATGAAATCCCAGTATGGTTGTAAAGTGGTCAAGAAATGTGGTCAACTCAACAGGAAATGAAGGCCCCTTTAAAAGACTGTAAACCAAAGGCGGGGAAGACTTCAGTTTCTGAAGCAAATTTTTAAAGCCTATCGATGGTGGTCACCATATTGGAAATGCTATTTCAAAAGAACATTTGGTCAACTTAGTAACAGGCAAAGAGGTGAAGCTTAGGCGGCCTTAAGCTTCCTGACAAGCTGCTGGAACATGACTGCCCATCAGGCAGATCAGCCACACCTTTTATTATGAACAACTCTTAGTCTTAATATTGTCAGAACAGATGAGTTATAGAAAAATGTGTTTGCCAATAACGAAATGAGCCATTGAGACCAAATTCATTTTTCAACCAGGCTGTAAACATTATGTTTACATTATGAGCATTTTAAAATGTGTGTGTCTCAAGTGGACACTCAAAGTATTGCAGGTTTTTGCACTTCAACATTGGTTTCAATTTTGAACACTGGAGGTTGCAGCTAGGTCCAAGTACATAACTGGATTGTAAACAAAGCCACAGCTGTCTTGTGTCTTAATGGATTGCTCCAGTACTATACTTAATGTGAGATCAGATGGTTAAGTACAGAGGTGAACAGGTGACACATCCAGACATTAAGTGAGGAAAGGCATGTAATTTTGTAATCCAGAGATAACCACATCATTTGCACTCAGCATCCCCAGTTCAGCCCATTATAGTTCATTGACCTTGCAGTGACATCCTCTCAGCCATGAAATGCTCACATAATGTTTCAATGTTGAATCAAGCAGGTTAAATTGGAAAATAAGATTACACTATTCATCTCGCAACGGGATGACCTGTTTAATTCACATTAGTTTAAAAAGTTATTCCATCACAGACTAGCCTCTCTCTGTCACTGCCTTAGCTAAACATCATGAAAACCACAACAATCACCATCAAAAGGACGGTGGCTGCATATCATCATTTTAAGTTTTTTTGGAGGTTTGTGTTTTTCATTTAATGTTGATTGCAATATGAAAAAAAAAAAAAGGTCTGATTTGAATAGATTTCCTTTAAAAATGTATTTAAAAAATGTTGAACCTCTGCCTAAAATATGAATGATATACAGTATGTAAAATAAGGATAGTATAAAACAGGGATATTGTCACTGCTAATCACCATGAAAATCACAATAAGCATCATAACAGGGGCTGTAGATGACTGACACTTTCAGTATGGATGTATAATTACCGTAAAATCCGGTGTATAAGACGCACTTTTAATACCTATTTTTTTTCGTCTTAAAACTTGGCTGTGTCTTATACACTGGTGTGACCAATATACCAGTATAAAATACTGAAACACCCGCCGTCATTACAGCGGGTGCAGCACCCACTAACTGCGACCTGATGCGATTAAAAACCCATCCCCATTCATTGTGTATTGAAAGTTGGTTGAACGCTGTGCTGGAAAAGACGGCGACACAGACCAGTCTGGCTGCGCGACTTTTTTCCATATCTTTTCTCCCTCACGAGGTCATAATCATGCATTTACAGAAAACAGAGGTATATTGTTCCGTAAATAAACCTTGTGGAGTGCTCTTTTGATTGACAGAGTCCCGGAGTCGGGCAGCGCGACTCGCAAGCTAGGTGCTGAGCACAATATAAATCGTCACGCAGTAAGACAGTTTAAACTTTTTTTCTCTCTAAGGGACCTTCAAAACAGGGTGCGTCTTATATACCAGTGCGACTTATATTCCGGATTTTACGGTACTTTAAATTTCCAGAGGTGCTTGCTCTTTATCTTTGATGTTAACTGCACTCCGATCAGCAATTGTGCCAGATTTCAGTAGATGTCCTTTAAGGATTAAAATGTTTTGGCACATGTTAAGCAGCTTAAATTTGAATGAAGGGTGCACATTTGTGTTGTTGCTACAGATTGAAGCATTTAAAAAAAAAGCTTTTTCCTTCCATCAATCACCGTGATGTGTGAAAGGACCCCTACTTACACAGGAAATTCATTTTCTGCAACTATTAGATCATTTTTTTGGTGGTATTTTTTACTAGTCAATTTTCTGATGGGGATGAATTGTAAAGAACAGTTCATAAAAGACTAGTGCAATATGTGAGCAGGAAGAGTTTATGAAATTATTCTTCTAGAATAGGATAACACTCTTACTGCTCATCAAACAGTTCAGACAGAGTTCAGTAGCATATTGAGTGTTTGTTTATCCTTTAAGCCTTCACAAACATCTCTAACTGGATGCTGCATCTATCTGCTTGTCTCTGTTCTCTGAGTCAAGGTCATCTCATTTGCCCCAAGGGCGTGTGTCCACCTCAGTCCCCGAGGCTTTTCTCAACATCTGACCAGAGGAGAAATCGAAAGTCCTGTTCAGCATGAACAAAAAAAATGTCAATTTCTCTGTTGATTCAATTAGGGAAAAGGAGTGTGTGAGATAAAGCTAGTGTTATTTATCACGGCTAAGGTAACGATCAATATCGAGTTATGTTAATTAGAGCTCTGTAGCTAAAACAATGACTGTGGGAAGCAGCGCTTCCACAAATAGTTCCTACCAACTACGATCAATCGATTTGAAAGAACCTATACTCCGGCTTTCTTTAAAGCATTGTTAGAGGGAATAACACAATAAGATAACCACTTGATTATTTCACATTGTTAGATTCTCAGATATGAAACTAGTTTTAAAAATGAGAGTTACCAGATATGTTCTAGAGTCAGCTCAGCACACAACCTTCCAATTATCAGCGGGCTTCTTTAGTTCAACTTGTTGGGAGCCTAATTAAAGCTGTGAAGAGGGTAACAGGAAAAAAAATGACCTATACGTATCAGCAAAGTTGCAAAAGCTCCATGACAAAATTCAGAGGTTGACCTTCTGATAAAGTGAGACCAGGTTTCTACAGCAATGCATTTTGTTATACAGTGTTGATGTTGAAGGAATTTCTGTCTTTACTTTTGGCACCGACAACAATCTAAAAAGGATCACCTTTTTCTGGCAGTCTGGAGAGTATGCATTGTGTGGTAATAGTAGGTCTTCTTCAAAGCTCCTATGAGGAACTTCCAGTTTGTGTAGATCTTGTGGACAAAGTTGTAGGTCTAATCTATCTGTTGACGTTTTTTCTCTACATGCATTATTAGTGTTTTCTTTTGTCTTTTACATTTAAACATGATGATCACCGTTAATCTTAGCTGTGTCAAAACGTTAAAAGAAGATGTAAATAATTTGTGTGTTTGCATATGCACCTCATGGTGAAGTGATTGTAGACGATCTTGATGGTATTTTATTAAAGTTAAATTTGCGCCTCTAAGTAACCATTTTTGTTTGCGTGGGGGTGTTTTTTTTCTTGTAATGTTGGGCAAGACAGAAAACCAAATTTTTGTTATATTCTGATCTGTACATCTTCTGCAAACATAATACTCAACTTGCATTGCTTATTATAAGTTGCACCAAATATATATTTACACAGCAGGATATGGAACTCTATAGGAAAGACTTTGCATCAGTACTGTCCAACTTCAGCTTTATCAACTCTTGTTTGTGTCTGGGATTGAGGGCACACATTTTAAATTTGACTGCAAAGAACACTGGCCAAGACATCTAAGTGAAAAAAACGAGCTGATATGCTATGAGTGTTTTTTTTAGGCTTGGTAATAGAAGCCCAGCTTTTTCTTATCTGTTTCTATTTTCTGTCTTTGCCTCCAACTCCACCACCCATGTGTCTCATTTACATTTACACATACACACTCACATGCACACTGACACACTATCTTCTCCTCCCCCTTTTTCCCTATGACCTTGCGAGGTTGTGTATAGCATATTTGTGTGGGAGCCAGTGATAGCAGGTATATATGGCTGAGATTGGTTCCAGGCAGGCTAAAGTATTGATGTACATTATATACAGTACTGCTCCTGCTACAGCCTGTTTTTTTCTGCAAATTGCTCAGCATACCAAGAGCATGATGTAAAGTCTTAAAACCACTGGGATACTTTGTGAGTTGGAAGAAGGAGCTATTCAAGATTTACATAAAACTCACTGAAAAAATACTTTATGGCAGAGACATGTCACAATTCTGCAAGCTTGCAAAGTGTATTGTAGCTTTGAAAGGAGACACAAGGTGGAAGGCCATGTATTTGATTCAAAGGTTAAAAAAAGAGTAAGAGCTCACAGGCAGGTGGTCAATTGGGTAAACAAAGAGACTGAGGTAGGATGACAGAAGGATGTTGGCATCATGATGAGGAAAGGAACAGATCCCAGCAGGGAGCAGGCAAGCAGGTTCAGGTAGCAGGGATGGCTGGAATGCAATGGCAGCTTAATTGGCAACACAGACCATCTGGAAAACACTCTCTGAAAACTGACATCTATATACAGCACATACTGAAGCTGATGAGGAGCAGCTGGGTAGGCAGGTGACTGGGTCAGGGGATCTCTGGGGGAGGGGGAGTCACTGAGGGCAAATGGAGGGCAAGTCAAACAAGACAGGATCAGGAAAATGAAAAAAAATGATGGAGAAGATGGACGCTCAAGGGTTTTGACTACTCTAAGCCACGTCCGAGTACTTTGCTATGGTAGTGTTGAGAACCCAAGGCCAAGCCAAGATGGGCTGAGAGGCCAGGAGTTTTGAGTCTTGGAAAAAGTGTGCATGACCAAAGCATTTCATGAAGCAGTGTTGACCAGATTGGAAAAGAGCCAGTTAGAGAGGGGTTTCATCCTATGGGACCTAATGCGAGGAGGCATGTGTGGGTGGACAACCATTCCTGATGCCCAAGGTTGCAACAGCAGGCTGTGGGGCCGTGACTCAGAAAAGTTAGGCACTGTAGAACAGAATGAAAAGCTGAAGGGCTTCCAGGGTCCTGGAAAGGTCAGTGGAGATAGGTAGAGCAGGACTATTTGTATGGCCTGCCTTGGAGATGAAGATCCAGGGAAAGTATTTGGAAGATGAGGCAGGGATGGCAGGTGAAAGTACTCCAGATAAGCTAGCTGCAGAGACAGTCAACCAAAGATGCAGGGTTGGATCTGTAAATGAGATAACAAGACAAACAATAGATGAATGTTGGAAGCTTGAAAGGGAAACTCCAGGACACTGAAGGATTCCAGGACTCACTCTCTCTCGAGGAACAACTGAAGACAATCTGAAACCAAAATAAAATTAAGGCAGGATCAAGAAAAAAGAAAACAGGCACCAGGCAACTGCTCCAAATAACACAATGGTGCTTGAAATGTTGACCAAGTCAGATTGAGGCAGCTCTCGGAGGCAATGGATGTACCAAACAGAGAACCTTTAACCAGTAGAAAGGGTATTTGAGTTCTAACCTGCTCAGACGGACAGCCTGCTTTTAGAAGAATTACATAAAACACACTCACGGACAGGGATTTAAGTCCTTCAGTTTGCACTATTTGCTTAATGATGTTTTGCACAACCTAAACCATGGAGCTCTATGCCTTAACCTAACCTGAAAGAATGTTTGAAGTTGACCATGTTAGACAGAAAGAAACACAAAATCTTGAGTCTATGAGACTCTGAAAGACACAAATGTGTCTGAATGTCACAATTGAAATGTCATGCCAAAGAGGAGGGAAAAATCAGGTTGGAGAAAAGTTAGAGTAAGATGGACTAAATGGAGCTTGGGCTGCATGGCAAATATAGACATTTGCATAAAAAAGTGGTCTCCACCTGGGGTTGAGTACCTCATGTCGACATGCCCTAAACATGTTCATAATCAGAACCTGCAAAGAAAAAAAAGCTCAAGCTCAGACACAAAGAGAAGTTCATGTTCAGGTTTTGTTCAGTGAAATTGGAATAGAGGAAGTGAGACATGAGGAGTCTCTGACAGACTGATGACATCTGCCTCTGACACAGAGACAATGAACTTGAAGAATCTTGCTACAGAAGACTAAAGGCATTTTTTGCATCATAAAGGTAGAAACGAGACAAAAATAGAACTTTCATAGGGTACAGTCACACAAAAGACCTTCTTTACCTGGCAGAACTGGACAGTTTTAAATCTGCAATGCACATTGAATGCTCTGTTAAAATCTATCAATTAAATGTGACCCCATGTTTGTATGAACCAAGAATCTCCCATGCTGCCTAAAACAACCTGTTTATACGTCTCTATGGAGGCAGTTTAATAAATGTTGGCTACTGTTGGCTCCTCTCTGTGATTACTGCCCCTCTCTTTCTTTCTCTCACTTTGCCGTGTGCTTTCTTGGCTCACTCTGGACCCTTCGGGCTTTGCTGTACTTGAATATTTATCAAAACAATTTGAAGTGACACGTTGCTTATTTCTTTACCAAGGCAGGATGGCCTCGGGTAGAGCCAGACAAATGCATCCAAATATGTTCAAAACAAGCTTACATCAACTGGAGAGCCGCCTGTGTTTGTGCTGTGATAAAAGAAATCTGCAATGAAGACTATTCGGGGTATACATTCAGTACTCTGCTTAATGCTCTTGCCATTGTAAATGACTGTATACTTTTGCAATGTCCTACCTTCATGGCAGTTAAAATGATTGAATTGTTCCTCTGTGTATAAATATTTTATATTCCATGTTCTGACATGCTGCAAACATCAATAACAAATGATTGTAATTATAAATCCAGAGCCTGGGCTGTCCATTCTGCACAGGGAACCTGACATGGATCACATGCGTGTAATGGTTTTTGTGAATAATTAATCTGGTGGACTGTACTTTCTCCAGAATACTAAATATTAACAGTCATCTAAGGAGCTATTAGGAACCAGTAATATCTGCAGCACAGCTTAATGAGTCCATAATAACTCAACATTTCTAACGTCCACAGAATCAGTCGAGCGTCAGTGTATTCCCCATCTGCATGTTGTGTATACATCAATCAGCAGAGACACACACAAATACATCCTCAGTAGTTAATGCTGGGACCAGCTGAGTGATCCATCTTGTGTTTGCGTTGTGGGCAAATGGAGTTTTGCGTTACAGAGGCAGGCGTGCTCATTCACTGCTGCCCCCGCGTCTCCCCAGGCTTAGATTCTAAGCACCGCCACAGAAACACATCAATCATCTCTCATGGCCAGACACTCGTATGGACACAGAATATTGATATAGCTTTTAAAATGTGGGGCATGAATATGATCTCTGACACCTATCAGCCTTGCTTTGCAGCTGCACTACATATAGCCAACGGTAGTTCTGTGTTTATTTAAAGGCAACTCATAGCCTGTGCACTGAAATACAAGGAGAGGGGGGTTTCAAGTCTGGATTAGCAGGAGCATATTCAGAGAAGGGGGAGCAAAAGTTTTCATGCAGTGGGCAAATTACTTGAATATAAATGTTGTTTGTCTTGACAACTAAAACTTTCAAGCTGTATGCATTTGTTTCAGTGCTTCTTTCTAGAGATAGATGGTTATCGTGTGTAATTTTGTATACGTCTTAATGTGTGTCACTGTTCCACAATTAACTCCTGAATGGACACTTCTCCCGGCAGACGTCTCCTCATTACCTGCAGTGAGTACATGGCGCTCACCCACGGTCTCCTCAGCTGGAAAAAGAAGTGTCACCATCACCATAAATAACATCGTCTCCTGACTCTTCCCCCTCTTCTATTTTCACCTGGCAGTCCTGGCGTGCTTTCTGCAACTCGCCATGCACGGAGATTTACGGCTTGATATATCATTTAAGAATCCATTTAAATCAACTCCCCTTATGGTCATGGAGAAAAACGATGCTCTGGTGGATATAACTCTTAGTGTATGTGCGGGGAGGACAGAGATCTTGTCACATAAATAAAATCTGACTTCAATGAATGGGTGTAAATATATTAGAAAGGTGGCCTTTCAGTCTGTTGGTTGTCTGGAGTAATGACATCAAAACTGTCAAAATCATGTGTTGAAGAAAAGGTCTAGACCTTTCCAAAGTATTAGTTCCATTTTATACTGAAACACTACATGTAATGCAATGTGCCATTTATTAAAATTATACATAATATTCTATGACAGGCATATACAATTCAGTGGGAATAAAGTTGCACAGATTTCTTGATGAAGTCACGGACACACACTGCCCACAAACAATGTTGCAAACGCTCACACATGAACTTAAACACACACCGTGAATGAGTGCTGAATGTTAGAACTGCTACAGCCTCCCCAACAAAGCCTTCACACTGACAAGCGCAGAACATTTCCTCCTTTGCCTGAAAGCCAAAATGGATTCCATCCAAAAATGTAGTGCATCTTCCACCACCCTGAGCAGTGAGAAAGGGAAAGTTTGCAAAGTTCAAACATTATGCTTTGGGTGAGAGCACAGTGGTTAAGACATTCTGATATATTTTGCACATTAAGAAATCCATCATATTTCTCAGGAGGACAAGCTGAATATTCTCTGTCTTCTTTTGGGTCCACACCTTCTAGACTTTTAGCTGCAGCTATTTTTGAAAAATACACACATCTTATTCTGTCTGGGTTTGTGTTTACAATGAACTGTCTGGTACCGTCTGCTCTGTTTAGAGTACATTTCTGCCTCTGAGAGCAGTGTTTATTTGAGAAATAATTTTCACCATTCTTCAAGTTCCATACATTGAAATAACAAAACTTCTTGCATAATGCAAGGGGTGAATAGCAAATATAGTAGCTGCTGTTTATTACTTTTTACAGTAGTTTAAAATAAACAATGTATATCTCCAACACAATCTTCTGCATTAAAAAGACATCCCTATAGAAAAGGGGGCTAAGGCGTGCAGCAAACATTGGACAAGAGGCAAAATAAAGATGCCAAGGCTGGAGTCCTCCAAGCTGGCGGCACCGGTTTGAATCCGACCGGTGGCTCATTCCCAACTCTTTCTCCCCCCTAAACTTCTCAGACTATCCCCTGCCCTGTCTCTCTAAGCAAGGCATGAAACGCCCCAAAATAAACCTTAACAAAAAAAAGAGAAAGAGTTGTAATGATTATAAAATAAACCTTGTGGCATTTCATTTCTTGACGTTTCCCCTAACAGAAAAACCGAATGAATTCCATGTGTGCAAAATGATGTGTGATCACTTAGTGACACGTCTCACATTAATGTGAAACATTTACTTAGCACATGAGAAAACAAGTGGTTTTACAACATTACATTTCTGAGCACATCTTGAAACAGGGATTTTTTGAGGTTTTCTGTAAAAGTTATCCCCTTAATTTTTTTTTTTTTGGTCTTATTTGAAAAAAAAAGGACATGACATTTTGAAATAAACATGAAAAACATATTTCTAGTTGGAGTATTTATTACAATCCTAAATTGGAGGGGGTACAGGTGCAGTGTTCGGTTAGTAATATTATTCTCGAGGTGCACCTGTTGAGCCAAGGACAGCAAATAAGGAAATGTTTTTCTGCTGTCGGGACAGTCATGGCTGATAGAGAGAGACCATCTGTGTCCTCGCTGGCTCTGAAAAGGGGGATGATGTTGAGGAAGGAGAGATGAAGGGATGGAGATGGTAAAGGCCTGCACAACTGTTGGTGGTCACAGCCCAGTGCGCACATCCCTCTAGCTGCCTTCAGGCTTGACCTGTGTGTGAGCTCTGTCTATCCCTCACAGCCTGAACACCTCTGGACAAACACACCTACAGTACACACACAAACACATACACACACAGCGTCACAAACACATCTGCCTGTCCTGCAAATGCAGACAGGTGTGCACACTCAGTCAACAAGATTTTTAACAGAGCACTTTCATGCACACATGCACACGCCTACACAAACACATACACACGCTTGGCTGCCACCTGGGACGCAGATTTGACAGACACATCCGGCAGGTCACTTGTGGCGCAGGTGCTTCCTGCTGTTTGAGCTGTAAAAGTCTTTGCCTGTTCCCACATAATCTCCTCCCACTTTTTTTCTGAGAGAACACATTCGGTTTCCAGATTACCCGTCAAATAGAGTGTTCATTTTCACAGTTTGGTTTTTGCAAATAAATGCATACTTTCATTGTATCCTTTAGGAATTATGTTGGGCTGACAGTAGAACAGGTTTTTCTATGTAATAATTTATTGTAATAAAGGTTACTTGACCAGAGGATTGTGGCTTTTCTTTAATGCGTCTTTATCAAAGACTGTATAAGACATGGACGTAGTCTCAGTGACGTCACCCAGGGGTTCCTGAAGTGTAGTTTAGGTGATCACCATATTTAAAATGCCGTCCAACAAAACTTACAGGCTAGTTAGAAAAAGTCAAAGTTGGTCTTAAACCTCCTGAAAAAAACCCCCCCTACAAAATGGCTGCTTGCAGTCAGATAAGTCACACCCCTAATTATGCATATCTCTAATCGTCTATCATAAAACCCCAACGGGAGAGTGATTAAATAATTCACCCCCCATGTACAGTGCTTGCTGATAAAGATATGAGCTATTCAGACCAAAGTCATGTTTTGTACCAGGCTGTAAACGTGTTTATTTCTGCCGGTAAAATGAGTATTTTACCATGGGTGTGTCTGTGATGTCCGGGGCTTTTGGAGTCGGCTTCAAGTGGACACTCAAGGAACTGCAGTTTTTTGCACTTCTGGCTTAATTTTTCAACAGCGGATGTTGCCACTTGGATATGATTTTGAACAGTTCTTATACTGTACTATTTAAGTTGTTGCTAGTTCTGCATTATTTCCTTGTTAATTGTTTAGCACCAATACACCAAGTCAAATTCCTTGTATGTGTAAATGTACTTCGCAATAAACCCTGATTCTGATTCTGATTCTGATTCTGATTCTGATTCTGATTCTGATTTTATTTCATAAATAATACAAAATACACAGATGTACTTTCATTTGAATAAATATTTTGAATCCTGATGTTTTTATTGTATTGTATTCCAAATAACAATGTAGTCTTTATATTCTAATGGTGGTGTTCTTTAGTTTAAGGGCTTAAATATAAACATGTATAAACAGCTAGAGTTCCTATAATCAAAACTAACATTAGACAGCAGAGAGGATGAACTAAATGCAGCTCTGGCTCATACCTATTTCACAGGAGTTTCAGATATTTTTCTGCAGGATTTGTTAGCATAACAATCCGCGGACTATAGTGAGTTTGTGATTCCAGTTTTCGGAGAGCATGGATATGAAGCAGTGCATTAATAAGAGCATACGCAGATAACTTGATCGCAGAGAGAGTGATTGCAAGGTCAAGATGTTTTTCTCATGATCTCACACATACTAGACATTATCTGAAGATTAGTGCTGAAGAACAGATAACTCGCTTTGCATTGTGTCTTTGTGTGGGTCAAAAAAAGGTCTAATATCTCCCATTATGCAAAATGTGAAGAATATTTCCATACACAGAAGAGTGATTCTCCGCCCGCAGCACTCCACATTACTGCTGATGTGTTACCAGTTGCAGTGCAAGACAGATTGGCCTAGCGAGACAATGTCTCAGCACATGATCAATATATATCTCTGTCTCCCAGTTAAATGAAAAAAAGACAATCTTCTGCTAATGTATCTGCTTTATTACTCGTATTTATCACCGAAGGAGATGAGGAAGAAAAAGGGGGGCGGATGGCTGCAGCGCGGTGTGTTGCATATGAACACAGTGAGTCACACATAACAGCCTGTCAGCTACAAACAGGTCAACCGAGTTTTTTCCCACCATATGTGGACGTGTGGCTATGTATGAATATGCTAAAATGGAGCAGATTTCCATCTCCTCCGACTTGTATCTGCAGTGTGGATCCCGCTTCAGGAGTTTCGTGCCCCCCTGCAGCCTTCCTTGACTGCCGCTTTAATTTTTGATGAATCTTGTAATAGCTAGTGCGGGAATATATTGAGAAAGTGGCCTTTGTGTGAGCAGCGACAGGCGTGTTGGAGGGAGGGAGGCACCATATGTTGCAAAGTGGAGATGAAATTGGCTTTGTCTAAAGTGGATGAAAATCGAGCGAGGGTTCCGGGAGTCCTGGAAGGAAGATAAAGAAGGAAAAGAAGAATGGGGGAAACACTCCCTCTCATTTCCACATCACCTCCAACAAGAGAGGTATTAAAGAAGCACCTGTGGTTTGAGCAATGAGGGAACCAAAGCTTTTCCCTCCTCTCATCATTGACTCATCCACCCATTTCCCTTTCACCCCCCCCTGCTGCTGCTTCATCCCTCTCTGGCCCAGGGCATAATCTCTTCCCCAGACAAAAAAAAAAAAAAACAGAGGAAGAGATGCTGACATGTAATAAAGAAGGACTGATTCTGTTTGGGGCTGAGGCTGGTTGGGGGGCTGCCGCTGGTGCCTGGCTTGCTTCCCGCTTATGGGGAGAGAGAGAGAGAGAGAGAGAGAGAGAGAGAGAGAGAGAGAGAGAGAGAGAGACAGAAAGAAGAGAGACAGAAAGAAGAGAGAAAGAGAGAGAGTGTGGATTTTTCCACAGCAGAAAGATGAGATTACATACTAACAGATGCTTGTTAATGAAGTGTTGACAGGCAGGAGGAAGGACCAGGCCAAGCTACTGTATAGGAAATAATGGACGGCAAAAAAGGAACAGTATAAGACTGATAAAGGTAATGCAGAGTGTGTGTGTGTGCGTGTGCGTGTGTGTGTGCGTGTGTGTGTGTGTGTGTGTGTGTGTGTGTGTGCGTGTGTGTAAGTCTATCTTAAGCATCTGTTCTCCAACCTCAGAACTGCTGCGTTTCGTCACCAGGGGAACAGATAGCTTTTAGCAGGCGAACCCTGAGGTGGAAAAGGCTGCTAAAGCCTCCCTCTGCCTCTCTCTCCCTAACTCCGTCTTTCCTGCTCTCTCTCCCCGTTTCATCTTCCTCCTTCGAAGCATTTTGTTTTTCTTTGGTATCCCTGTGACACTCCTTTTTTCTCCGTTTTTTTCCCTCTCTCACAGAGGCAGGTTCGAATTGAAGTAAATTTATTTCTCCTTCCTTCTCATGCTGCTGCTGCTGTGGACATAAACTTTCTCTTTCCAGAGCAGTCAGTGCTGTCATTGAAACATATTACCTCTGTTTCCCCGCGCTCCTCACACAGGTGGTGTCGTATTTTCAAGGCTGTAGAAGAAGAACAACAACAAGGATGATTTCATGGTGACGTCTCTTCTTCTTTTGTTGTTGTTTTTTAGGTGAATACTTATCACCTTTGTTTAGAATTTGTATTGTTTCCCCTGTGCACAGATTTGAGCCGGATGGAAAAAATGGGAGACAGACCTGCTGGGTGATGAAACACAAGGACACACAGAGTGGGGGAGGCGGGGAGTTGGAATGATGTGGGGTCTGGCAGAGCAGGTGAGGGAGAGTGTTTTTTTGTATGAAACAGGACTGAGGTTGCTGGTGGGAAATTCAGCAAAGGGATTTAAAAATAGAAGAGGGAACCAAGTCAGCTCCCTGGATCTGCAAATTTGACAAAGAGCAACCAGGTTTGAACTTTTTCTTCCGTCTACCCACCTGCCCAGCATGCTCGCCCTCCGTCCTACATAATCACGTCACAGGAAGCATGCCATAGACAGGGTATTTCTCTAACAGTCTCCCACTGCTTCCTTTGTTCTCAAGAAATGAGCACCTCAGATCTGATGCCTTCTCCTCCGTTGGCGACCGAATGAACCAAGCAACAGCAATTTCCTCGAGCAGGCGTTGCCTCCCGCTGCTCCAGATTACAGCTCATTAGTGGTCGCTGCAGAGAGAAAGCCTGTACCAATGCTTCCCCTCTGATTCCCACTTCATTTCTTGTGATTTTGGTGCGGCGCGCCACAGTGACAACAAAAACGATGTAGGTGGTGGTTATGAAGGGGCCTGGAATGAAGACAAAGACAGCAGTGAGGTACTTGTTCACAACTTGTCAGCGGCTGATGAACATGTGAAGAAGTAATTAGGGGGGAAATTAATAGCAGAGAACATATCATTCATGAAAAAGACGGTAGCATGTTTTGTTGCTGGACTGAGGTGAAAGTGACCTTCAGGTAGCTGACAAGGCAAAAACATTATCTCACCTGGAGATAGAAAAAAGGAAGAGGTATTAACTGTTAGGCATTGGAGGTTATGAGAAGGTCATAGAGGTCATGTGCAGGGTCAGCAGCAAGATTGCTTTGCATAAGCATTCCTCTTGTTGGCTGCGTTGGTAGTTGAACTCTTGCACATCTTTTGTTTGTGGTGAAAAAAACACATTGAGAGCGCTTCTCTCAAACTGTCAGCTGTGCCAGGCGCTGCGTGGTAATTGCCATTGAACAGCTTTGTGTTTCTGTGCATTCTCATTCATTATCTCTTCTCTTCCTTCCTGTTTCGAAAAAAGAACCAATTGGAACTCAAGCATATCCCTCCAAAGTTCTTCTTATTGCTATGGTTGAAAAAGTTTTGGCAAATTTACAAAAGGGTTTGGATGCCAGATGTGTGCATTGTGTTATTTTAAATGAACCCATTTCTCTGCCTTTTGTTTTGGTGTTTCCTAAAAAAAATAATGCATTCACGGGCTTGCAAATTTCCATATAATTCAAGGCACAATAATTATTCTGATTATTATAAAGGAATTTCCATGTAGCTGAGTTTATTTTTCAAGAGGAAGTAAAGACAAATGAAGCAGCTGCTGTCTTTCTTAGGCGGGTATTAGTTCTATTCATGATTCCAAAGACATACAAAATGAGAAAAAGAAAGACAAGGACAATAGCAGCAAACAAATATGGCCTTAACTGCTTGTCATAAAAAGCTGCATGTGCAGCAAGCAAAATGTACTTGTTAAGTTTGTTGAAATAAGGCATTATATCTTATTTGAATGTGGCTTAGATTAAGTGAAATAAGATATGTGTGACTATGTATGAGACAAATACACTGGGTAAGATAAAGAGTTTCTGTAGTACAGCTCAGAGAAAACCATTCATCAGTGGTTTCAACTTCTGAGATGAAAAAAAAACAAGATCATGGAGAGTAAGAATCGACCAGTCAGATCAGGTCACTTTCAGTTTACATCTTCTGCCTCTCCTTGTGGGAGTAGCCCTCCATCCATGAACGCCTGGATGATTTACATCCACTATCCACCGGGGCCCCTTCAGACTGAATAAGCCCGGATGATAACAGTCTTGTGGGCAGTGGGGAGCAATGAAAAACAAAAACAGTCAGCATGCCCTGTCGTCCTCCCACAAACACAGCTCTGAGCCGTGCTGCACTGTACGCTGCTGCCTCTATCCCAACATGATCTCTGACCCCTACAGTCATCCTGACAGGCTGAGCCTCTGACAGCAGATCCCCTGAACTCATTCTGCCTCCATGAACAGTGGAGCGTGAAGCATACTGTACGTCAGAACTGAGACGCTGAGATTCTCTGTGTCAACAGATGTCAAAGCAAACTAAGCCATCATTTCCTTACACTAACTTTTATGAAAAACACTGCAGGCTGCCTCTCAGTAGACTCAGCTTTCTTTTCTCAATCAAACTTTGATGATATACGTTCTTTTTAAAAAAAATTGGGGGCTTTTTGTGCCTTTATTGGAGATACAGGACATATATTTGCTTTTAAACACAAATATGTCCTCTATGAAGTGAGGTGGCTGAATAACACACATTCTGATACTGGTTGTGTTAACAAAAAGATCATAAGTGCGCAACTTCAACTTCCCTGCATATCCACACAGTGGTAAGACTATAAAAAATGCTGCTTGTGTCTTTGCTCTGTGGGTCACTTTTACCTGTAAGGGATTTTTTTTTCCTACGTCCCCATATTTATTTTGTTCTCCTCACTCAGGCTAGGCTGACCACTCCTTTGAAATAAAACAACCTCAGCTCAGTTGACCCTGAAAAACAACGAGTCTCACCTCAGACCGGCTTTGGGGTCAATCCATTTTCAGCAGGCTGCATAATGCTGCAGTTATAGAGCAAAACTATTCCACTTAATTTGTCGCTTTCATAGTTGAAAGAAACTTGTTGGCACAAGGTCGGATTATAAAAATTTGAACTCAAAACCTTCAAGAGGAGAAAAGTCTATCTTCAGCTTCCAATGGCAGGCCTTATCGCTGTCCATTTGTCATTTTTCTTGGCTGGTTATACAGTTTGAAAATCTATCTTCCATGTACCCCAGCTTGTCCCTACTCCAAACCCATCCCCCCCCCTCCCCACATTTGACGTCCCATACCCCACACTGTGTGTCAGCAGGCCTGGGACGCCCACTCGGTCACAATCTCGACTTCTCCCATCTAAACAATGCTGTCGTCATTTGTCAAACGCTATCTCTCTTCCCCCTCCATCTGCACAGGGAGCAGAGTGATGCAGGGGTGTGATAGGCGCCTGACAGAGTCCCAGTGCACGTGCATACACACACACACACGTGCATTCTGTGTGTGGATGATAGAGATGGATGCCCGGTGCATTTGAGCATCCAGACAGAGTGAGTGCATGTGACAGACAGTCAATCAGGCCGTGATGAGAGGTAATCGCACAGTGGACACATCAATTAGTTATTTACTCAGGAGACGAACGGAAGAAAAACACTGCTGTTCTCCAGGTAAATGATTTGCATTTCTCCGCTCTTTCATCTCCCTCATCCTTCTTGTATCTTTATCTTTTTTTTTTTTTCTTCAGCCACCCCCATACCTCCCTTCTGTGTGCCTCCTCTCTCTCCCTCTCCACTTTGAATTTGGCTGTTTGCTTGTTTAGCTCTGCTCATTTCTCCTCCTGCCTGTCTCATAGGGAGGGAGGTGGAGATCCAGACGATCAGGGCTGACTGATGGTATATGAGCGCAGCCTGTGAGCGATGAGAGCTATGCCCAGGCTGGATCATTTATACTGGGCCAGGCTGAGAACTAACATATGTATCTCAAAGCCATCAGAGATGCTCCAAGGATGGTTTGAGCACACTCGCACACACACACACATGCAAAGGTAAAAAGCAAGCCCACTTTAGGAAATGATTCATATCAAGCTACGACCTCCTGAAGGACAAAGCTCTCCCTATCTCTGTTTTACTGGCGGACATGTAGAGGAAAAGCTTCTAACATGTGACCTTTACCAAGGACAAAGAGTCATCTGCTTCAAAGCTCTATTTTCTTATCATCCCCTCTTGTTTCTCTGCTGCCCGTTCAGCCAGTCAGCTCACATCACCAGCTTGAATGGTTGGCTTTAGAGTCGTTATGCATGTAGGTCATTTCTGGTCTTTGTTTTGTTGTTGTTGTCGTCTTTACTCACTGTGGCAGCGGACAGTCCCTGAGGTTGCGGAAATGTGGTACAGTCTGGGCTCTCACTGGAGATCGCTCTGTCCTTCACACCCACTTACGGCCGGATTCAGTCAGTGCTTGTCAAAGCAATTTTACAGAGCAATATTTATTTACAGGAAAATCACCCTGCAAACACACACATACATACACAAACACACACAGTCTCAAAGAAGTCCACGATTCTCAAGGGCTGTACCGACTCAGAATTTGGTCAGTAGAATCAGAATTGGCAGTTCAATAGGAGGCTTTAGCTCTTACTTTTTCATCTCCTGTATCCGCATTCAACATTTCACCTGTGAGTCACATGTTTATCTGAGTTTTTCTAAGCACCAGCAACTTCTTTCCTGTAGTTTCAAGCCTTAATGTAATTACATTGTTTATTGGGAAAACATATTCAAATCAATTAGGGAGGTACATTTAGTGACATATTAACTTGAAGCACTGCTGAAGAGGTGGAACTGCTGTATCCAGCGTTTACACCTGTGTTAGTCACAGACTGGTTTGTTTTGGAGAGCAGGATACCACTGTGGATAATTCTGCGCTCAGTAAAACGTTGTGGTTTATAAACACTGGGTTAGGGTTAGGTTCCTTCACCCTTTCTAAGAAGATCTGGCAACATTGGGGAAAAAAGTGGCAGCTCTGCTGGCTGACAATCCTGATGTTGTTTGATCACCAAATCGCAAATCACATTGCTAGGGATTTTAACACCCCTGTCCATGCCGCTTTTAATGTAAATGTCACAGAGACATAATGGCAGGGTTATTGTTCTGCCGCTGAGCCGTCATCAGAGGTTGTAAGGCCAAACACTGTCAGAGTTCAATGTGGAGTCCTGTGTTTGTGTACACATCATGTCTCTTGTGCTTCCTGATGCTGTAACAGGTTGTACAATCTCACACCTGGACACCAATCTTATTCAAAGGTGTAGTGACAGCAGAGCTTCATTAGCACTGTTGCAGAGTCACAGTGTGAAAAGGGATGCAGAGAGGAGACTTACTGTAGGTGCATAACTCAGCACTCTTTGAAAACCTTGTCAAAGATGGACACATGTTGGGACATGTTATGTTTATTTATTTAAGTATTCAGCCAGCAAACAGAGTCAGAATGCATATCGGGTTTGAAATATCTGCACCTAATGTTTTTAGCTGCATCATTGTGCTTTGTACAACGATGCAGCCAAATTATTCAATATTTAAAGTGGGTCTTCTTCATGCCTTATGATTCCAATCTTCCACATTACATGGTTTCTCCAGAAGGTGATGTATCCAACAAATGTTTCTCCATGCTTCCAGTCACAGCCAGTCACAAAAACACACACAGATCTTTATGACCATTTGCTTTTAATTACTACTACTATAAAAAAAAAAACAAGTACCATCACGTTTTACATTTACCCAGCACACATCAGTCGTCCCGTGTCAGCTGGTGTTGCTCACACATCGTATGTTCTCCAAGCTTGGCCCGGCTCTATTCCTGTTTTCAGTCCATCTTCTTCTTCTGTGTGTTGACAGGACCACCTGGCGCTGCTGCTGGTTGCCAGATTTTGGATTATCCTGCATAACAATGGGCCAAAGGATTGTTTGGACCAGTTCCACTCGGGAGGTGCCAGGGAGCGCTCCGCTTCTTGCCCTTCAGAGACGGTGGCTCTCCTCCCCATCGTGCACACATGGATGCTGCGGCCACTCGAGGACGCTGCTCCCCCCCCCGCACACATTCAAACTGTTAATTAACGGGTCCTTGTGTTTATGGCCATCCAATGGCCCTGAAGAGACCCAGAGAGGTCTACAGTTGTGTATGTATCCAAAGACACACACTGCACACTTTGCACAAACATTATGAGAATAAAACTCAGAATAACAAGGAATAAAATCTTAATAATATCATGGTATCTGGGTTTGTGTGTATATAAAGGTGAGCTCTTATGTAAAATGAAAAAAAAAAAAAACCCTGAGCCAGTGATGCTCTTTTTCCTCGCAGGGACTATTAACTTTAATAGGTCGTACACTATGTGTCTGCAGAAGGTCTCATTGCATATGCTGTGACATCTCTGCAGCCCGGAGCAACACTGGCATATGTGGCCTTCAGGCGACCAGACAGGCTCTTACTGTACACTAAAACAACATTACCGAGGCAGCGCAGATGCTCAGATCACACTGCAACCGTCAAGAGTCATGACCCAACTGGAATAGACTGAAACCTGCGAAATAGAACCGGCTTCTCACCGTCCGAAACACGAACCAAATCTGTCACTCAAACTGTAAGTGGAGGACACCGAGAGGTAAGAGGAGAGATGTGCAGAGAGAGAGAGAGAGGAGTAAGGTGAGGGATGGAGAGCTAGAAAGAAAGAAAAACATAGTTAGACAGTAAGACAAAAATAGTTGTGATTTAGACATCAAGAATTCAAAGTGTTTCAGACTGAAGCTGTTTGTGTTGACACTCCATCACTGAGTTACACTCTGTTGCGTGTTCTTTTTGCGTGAAGAAACAGGCTGCTCTCCATGCTGAAAGACTAAAAAGGCACTTTACTTTCCACGCTCACAGACACAACTATCCTGTTGTAGCAGTACAGAAAGAAAAATGAGCCACACGCCTCTAAAAAAAGCCCTTTGAAATTACTTATAGGAATAAAACTTTTCTGAAAAAACTTGCTTCTGTTTGAGAGGATTGGACTGGAGATGGTGCTGCTGGTATTGATATTCAGTCCTTCCCCTTTTGCAATTGTAGTATCAAGAGGAAACAGCTTGTGGCCAGATGTCATGGGAAGACACTGTTTCTCATTTGTCATTCACACACAGAATAGAAACTGCAGGAATTAGAGGTTAATTATGACGGAGAAAGTCTGAGAGATGGGGGAAGAGAAGGTGAGAGTGGGAGACAGAATGGAAGAGCAGGGTGGGGAAAGTTAATTTCCAGCGCTGTTGTTTCGGTGTTGTGCTGCAGCTGGTGATGAATGACAGACAGAGAGCTCTCAGCTGGAGGAGGACCGCTAATGGAATTGTACGGCATCGGCCCCGAGAGTCACGAGGAGAACACACCACGTTACTATTATTCTTTTTAAATGCCATGCATGGTTAGGGACTTCCTGCTTCACACAGAGTGCGCTACAAAAAAAAGCCCTCCCCAAAGGATTTGGATTTCACATTGTCTGTGTTTAGATATTTTGTTTTGATTAATCGTGAAATTAGCTGCAGAGAAGAGGCCTTATCAAGCCTGCATTATTACTGTGCTTCCTTTCTCGGCAGAAAACAACGTTTGAAAGTTTGAAACAGAGATTTCAGGTGGATGTTTTAAGTTTGACTTCCTCAGTGGCACCCCATGATCCAATTCAGGTCCTTTTAAGACGATACTCCAGCATTTTAATAAAGGCTGAAAATAAAAAAAGAAACAAATCATTCATATATGTATATACAGGTATGTTTTTTTTTTGTTTTTTTGGGGATCATTTTTGTTTTGTTCTTTGTGTTTGTTGTCTTTGTTTCCCAACTATTACTTTTCATATACGCTTCTTGTTTAATGCAATGCATATTCATTAAACATGCTCTAACTAAGGCTGTTTCTCCATAGGGGACTTTGTGGAGTTAACTTGAATTTAAAAGTAATATGCAATGTCATGTTTGCAACAATCTTTTTCTTTGGAAAGGGCGTGAATGATGAATTTGATTTCCAGGCTTCACAGGTTTGATAAAGGTCATCTAAATGTCCTGCCCCTCGAAAATTATTGTTTTCTTTTTTCAAAAGTAATAGAATAAGCCTGGTGCAGGTCATCTACCTTAGATGACTTTCCTTCTGTTCTTCTATAATGACAAATCTTACAGGTACAGAGCGGGCAGGAGGAGGCAGGCCCCCGAGAAGTGTGCTGTGTGTTGATTCAGTTTGAGGTGTAATATGACACTGATGATGTTCAGCAGAGCGTGAGACCAGCCGAGATGAGAACGCCTCCATATATCGTTTCTCGTGCCTGCCTGAGCTTGTATCCCGCCCAAGTGTACCCTTCAACTGACCACAGTGCTTTTCTTCGACATGCTTTATGGTCTCATTGATTCACTGTTGTATTTACCGTATTCACTGCTGGAATTATGAACTGTTAAATCAAAGCAAACAGGCAGAATGGATGAAGTCATCAAATAAAGTGCCATTGATTATTCCCGTTAGATTTCTCCCTTCCTACCTCCCTCACTTGCTCGCCCCCTTCCTCCTGCGTCCTACTGTTTCTCTGGATGACTGAGCTGTGGCCACTGGCCGAGTAATGATGGACAGATCATTACTCTGTGCTCAGTATGCCGAGTGAGCCGTTTCTTTTTTTTTTTTACAGGCAAGGACGGAGGAGACAAAAAGTAAGAAGGAGAAAAGAAAGACAAAGACATCAGTTTATTGTAAATGCTAAACTGAAGCCTGTCCCTGGGCATTCCACAGTCTGTCTTGGTATTTCCCATCCCCCACTTTTATTCTTTCTCCAGACTGCAGCTCTAACATCTTTAGAGGATATTATGGTCCCCTGCCATCAGGAAAGCCCATTACTCCATCCACAGAGCTTTATCCACAGAGGTATAGCTTTACTTTTCCATTTCACTTGTGTGTGCGTGTGTGCGTGTGTTCAGTGTGCGTGTGCGTATCATAATGTAACAGAAGCTTTACAGTTGTGGAGGGTAATGCCTGTAACAGAATCAGTTCTTGTTTGCAGGAATGGGAAGGATGTGAGATATTGATTATTGTCAGGATGATAAGTTGCTCTGTCATGGTAGAATAATCACTGTTTTATCATAATTTATTTCTTTTTTAGATGTTTAATCCAATCCTTTACATAATGATGTCCAACGCTTGTGATCAACGCTAGATGACATTCATTAACAACAGTTTTAACATAGATGACTTCAGCATTATCTCATGAGAGGGAGTGCTGTTGTGCTGAATATCAGCACTGCTGTGACTTGAGGCTGCAGGCTGTGTATAGTTTCAGAACATATTAACCTCAATTGTAATATTGATATGGCTTTTATACAACAGTTCTGCTGGCAACATATGATTGCATGTATTTCTCAACTCAACTCAAGTCAACCGGTTTCACTTCTTAAGTGAACAGTCTTGACGCGATCTCTATCCCTTAATGTCTTGGTCTTGTCTTGGTCTCGGAGCACTCTGGTCTCAAGTATGTCTTGGTAAGTGTGGTCTTGACTACAACACTACCAATTAGATTACCTGGTAAGGCCAAATTGTTGTACAAAAAAACAAGGCAAGTTGGCACTGAAAGTTGGTATTTGCATGTAATCATGGACCGCAGGATTGTCCAATATGAAAATTGCCATTTAATCATTTCCTTTGAAAGCAGTGATAAAATAATAATAAATGGAGATGGTGTGCACACCAAACCCTATTTGGTTCCACGTGGGTAAAAAAACGTAATAGAAAGGAAATGTTTCAGTTTACAAGCATCAAAGAATGTTTAAACTTCAACCAATAAGGTCATCAGGAATGGTTAACAATGTTCAGAGTTAGCGTAATTCAGTATGCAGACAGCTCGTCATTTTTCCAACACATTTAATGATTTTTTTTTTTTTTTGCTTCGTTTGCAGCTACACTTGGTTTACAATGGGGTCAGCGATTTATATGTCTGCTGGTTAGTGGATTATTTGACCTTTTAACCCAAAATGAAGTCATACAGATCACACCTCATCTAATCTTGTATGGATCTCGGCTCTCTCTTTTTCCTATATTCTTGCGTCTCTCTCTCTCTCTCTCTCTCTTTCTTGCATTCTTTCTTGCGCTCTCTCTCTACATGAAGCCAGATTGCCCTTCACTTGAGGTAATGAAGCCACTTCATCAAAGACCTCCACCTGCCTGCAGCCCACCTCCCAGCTCCTCCCTTAAAGGACAGTAAAAAACGCTGGTGGTCGAGCTACACTGCGCAGCTTAAGGACAATCTTCAATCATTACTGTATCTGCTGTATTAAATGTGTTGTTTACACGATAGCTCGCTACAGCTCATTACCAGCATTGTTAAACATACCCATCACCTGTCACTGCTACTGATGCTCCATCACCTGATATTCTGCTTTCTTTAGCCATGTTACATTGTTCTCCTTTAACTGACCTTGAGATGCTCCATCCTTATAGCTCAGTCAGAATGAGAGGTCTACAGGGGATCCTCTCGGTATCTAACTAGAGTATCCCACAAAGCGAGTCGACCATATGGTGATGACTCTGTAGACCAACATTGAACCACAGAGAAGCTTTATGGGCATAAACAACTGCAAGAAGAATTCCTTTTCAGTGGCAGATAAAATCTGTCTTGTCTTCCATTAATAGCACAGCCAAAGATGCTTTTCTTCCAACCGTCTCTTTGTCCCTCCAAGTGTCTGATTTTTCTCTCCAGAAGTGTGCTGAGTGGGGTCGTGGCATTGGCGGTGGCAGCATCTGCCAGCCAGGAGAGGGCCAAGGAGAGGGAGAGCCTCCTGTTTGTCTCCACCGTCTCCAAGCCCCTGACCATATTCTTCCTGCTAATTAACCTGCTGACACCTCCTCACTGTGTACATTTTGGTGGAAGGTGGACGGGGAGGATGTGCAGCAGGTGGGGGAAGAAAAGATGGCCTGACAACTGGTTACTTTAACTTTCTGAAACTTGAGGATTCATTTTGCTCAGTAAAATTTCTGACCACGAGTATGCACACACATGTACACCGACCAACTTGGTTATGCTGAATATTGAGTTGAGTTTTTGATGATGTTAACCTTTAGACCCCAAACTGCCCAAAGCACCATTTCTTGATTTCACTAAAGTGCCTTGAGGCGTCATCAATTAAATCATTCCAGTATATCAAAACATAGACACAGCCCAGCTTTGTATTACGGATACACTAAATCTCAGAACCTATGAGCTATCATCTGATTTCCATAAAGCTTGTCAGAGTGATGGCTTTCACTGTGTTCAGCAATTAACGACAAAGCACTTCTGAGAGTGCAACGCTTTACCATCATTGAGTGCTTGACTGGAAACTACAGATACGAAAATTGAGTTGGAATTGAAAAGTGACGACTAAAAGCTGTTTATGAGCTGCAGTCGTATCCTGATATCTGTTTATAAACAGACTGTTAATAGAGATTTTTATTCTTATTTATTTAATTTATCTTTTATTTTAGCAAGGAAAAGGCGCCCCTGGCAAACCAAGATTGGTTTGCCAGGGGCGCCCCTCAGTTATACAATTAAAAAGAGAACAAGTTATAAATAATGACAGACACACTCAAACACACATTCATACTTGTAAGCCATTACATTTCAATGTTTTCACTTTTGAAAACAGTTGCAATTTGATGGCTCAGGAAGCAAACACGGAAAAATGTGTTTTGGTAGTTTGGCAGGGTTACAGTCATTTGGAAGAACGTGGATATTTCTTCCCGTTTCAGTGATATTTGTTTCGACTCAAAGTTTACGTAAAAAGATCTGATAGCAACATATTTAGCATCGATTTAAAGATGATATTAAATGAAAACAACTCCTAACTGATGATTTCTGTCTTCTTTTGTTCTGGTTAAGATGATAAAATGCTCATTTGGTGAAAGATCTAAATTATCAGCAGCAATATTTTAATATCCAGTCTAGATGGTTCACATCATGGGTTTCAAATTAGTGTATATATCTGTATTGGTCTGTCTAACCGACGTGAAAAGGTGAAAGCTTTGGAGGCTATACAGGGGAAATACAAAAGTGATTCATCCTTCACTAAAACCATCATATTTGACTGAATCCCATCATGTAACCCAGCACAATGGAGGGAACATGGCAATGATGATAGAGCAAGTGACGGTGTCGAAAACCTGCCTGCTGACACACAATGTGAGGTCAGAGATGCAGATGGTGAAACTGGCTGTGTCTCCCCCGGTCTCGGGTTGCCAGGCTTGGATCCGGGGACTTGAAAATGATCTGCAGTCCAAGTGTTGCCTATTTAGCATGAAAGTTCAATTTCCTAGACTTTTTAGCCAGGAGGCCATTAGCATCCATTCTGAATGTTCCACTTTGTGCTAAGAGCAAGCACTTTTGTTTATCCTTATGAAAATTAGTTCCTGAAGGTAATTGCATCCGTGTTGCATTCGCCGTGTTGTTCATTATGAGAAGGAGTTATAAATGGGAGCTCTCACAGCGTATGTTCACGTCAGGCTCTGCTGCTCCCTCTGCCACCATGGGCGACACGCACATCGCTCACTCCCTCGCAGGAACGGGCGAATATATGGCTGCACCCTGCCAGCGGTAACGAAAATGGGAAGGAGGGGGATGTCGGGCGGGGAGGGGGTTGGAGGAGGAGCGAGGAGTGAGGAAACAGAAGCGGGGAAGGCCACAGAGAGATAGAAATAAGAAGAGGATCAAAGGAGACAACTAAGAAGATGAAACAAAGACAGGAAAAGTGAAAACTGGCGGTGGAAAAAGATGAAAAGGTGGAATAAAGGGAAGATGGGGGAGTTAAAACAGCACAGGCAGACAGGCAAGAGAAGTTTCCAGCCCTCCACCCATCAGAGATTTTTGGCTGTTCAGATGTTTGGTTGGCTGTAAAGGCAGACAGACAGATTGCAGCCAATGATATGTGTTGGGAATCATCTCAGAGATGGGCTAATGACAGGAGGGGAGAAGCAGGCAGATGGCTCCCGTCAGGGAAATGCGCTTTCAGTATCGTCCCAGTGGTCTGGGCTGAAACTGTGTGAACATTTGGGATCGGAGAGAATAAGTAATGGTTAGTATGAAGAGGGAAAATAATAGAATAATGAGGAAACAGTTTATCTTATGCCAGACCTCTTGCTCAGGAAGGTAACTGTGGATTAGTGACGCTAATACTGAGCCCTTTTGTCTAAACGGTAGCATGTTAGTGATTAAAGAGACTGACTACAGAGACTAAAGCAGTTTCACTTATGCACAGGCTGCCCCTGAAATCTTTCTGAATATCTTCTTTAAATTTGCATCTCACAGCACAAGATTATACCTATTAAGTGGGGGTGGGGGATAATAGTGCTGTGTGAAAGCACTATAACTGTAGATAGTTCTTCTTTGAAAGATTTGGTGAAATTTGTTTCACGGGCAAGTTTTTGTAGAAAACAACACAGTGTTTACATCCTACCCTTCCAGTAGAGAACATTTGCTAACATGCGCTCAAGGGTGCCCTCATAGAAGATAAAACTACTGAAAGTGACATCCAAGGTGTCCTTCAAAAGCAGAGAGAACTAATAAGCTGCCCTTCAGGAGTCAGTTACTGTTGCCCTTAAGGGAAGCATTTTAAAATTGCTATCTTTTGGAAAACATTCAAACGAGTGATAAAAAGTAGGCTGGTCTTCCAAGAAAACCTTGTCTGCTTTGGTGTCATGGCTCTCCCACTCAAACCAAACTTTGGTGACTAAAGTCCCAGGGTCATTCAGGAATCCACTGGGTTTTGTTCAAAGGACATAACATTCTTGGTCTGCTTCCTCTATAGCTAAGTGTTTTTATCATGCAGAGAAGTACCGGACATTCTTTGCGTTCTCAGGACCTCTTTATGCTCTCTGTCCGTAATTGTCAGACAGAAATTGGGAAAAGGGCTTTCGGGTACTCTGCACCCTCAGCCTGGAATCTGTTGCAGAATGACTTAAAGCTCAAGGAGCTGGTGTCCTTAAATGTTTTTAAATCTAAAATGAAAGACATGGAAGCAGATTCTATAGGATGTCGATGTTTTAGCTCGGTTGTTTGAACGACTGATTCCCGGAAATGACTCCTAGATGGTTCTATTTTGATCCAAAATGTTGTGCTTTGTAAATTGTACTTTGTCTATCTTTGTATTTCCGTCTGTCACTTTGTGTTTTTGCTGCTGCCTGTCTTGGCCAGGTCTCCCTTGAAAAATAGGTTTTTAATCTCAATGGGACCAACCTGCTTAAATAAAGGTTGAATAAAATAAAATAAAAAACATTTCAATACTACATCTTTGGAGTCACCAACGTGTGAATGCATCCTCTATTGGCAAAGACTGCTGACCTTCACATGTCTTAAGCCCTTGTGTCAAACTGAGGGCACAGGTAGGCTTCAAATTAACCATATGTCACACCACATGTCATCCAAACCTGTGTTAAGGCTGTTCCAAAAGGTCACACTCGAAGCCAGGATTGAAAACTGTGGGATAACCAGGTAATGGGGCCTTTGCATCTGGTTGTACGCTAAAAAAGATACACAAATAGAAGAATTTAAAAAATGAGGCCCATAGAGACTTCAGGTCTTTCTCACCTCCACACTCCTGACCAACTAAAGCTTTGATAGCTTCACTTTCAGTTTCAGATAGGCCTCGATCATTCTACTGCCATTTCTCATGAACCACACTGCCCCTTAATATGTGCAATGCCACGCTTTCTGCTGAACCCAAAGAAACCAAATATGTGTTTCTTCCTACCAACTCCCCATGTGTACTAACACTGTCTCCTATTGCTTCTTTGTCCTCCCCAGTCTCTACAAATAGTCAGCATCTGAAGGGGTGCTAGTGGTAGCTTCCGTCACCCTGTCCTAAGTATTTGAGTATGTGTCAGCTACTCATGTGGGCCCTCTTTAATCCCTTGTGTAGCAGCTAAACACATCAAAATGGAATAATCTGAGTCAGGCTCCTCTGTCTGCTCCACTAGCTGTGACAGTCGGCGTCACTTCAGTTGGATGTTGTCTGTCTGTCCGTGTCTGTGATGCTCGGCTCAGTTGAAGTGCTCTGGATGAGAGGACTTCAGATCAGCTGTCAATATGGCGGAGACACTGAGAGAGTAGTAACAGATTGACAGTGACAGTGTTTAACAGGGCGATCAGATACAATCCACAAATGACAGACGGCAACAAAACTGGAACTGAATCAAAAATGTTGACAAAGTGAAGTAGCACACAGTGAATGTTTCTGCCTTTTTCTGCTTGCAAGTGTACATTTAGAGTACAATAAATTACAATGAAATAGGTCCTGCGACACCCAATGCCAGAATACTCTCCTGACTCTTTAGTTTATGTATTATTTCTATGGGTCTTTTTTTTTTCTCTTGAGTTTGCAAATTCCGTTGGTTCTCCTGTAGTCGTTCTCTTGCTATGACACAAAACGTTATTAAGCCTCTACAGACAGCGTAGAGTTCTTATTCCAAATAAGTGCTGGGCAATTTTTTTTTGTTTGCAAAAAATGCAAATGCTTGAATGCTTAAAACACAAACAAACTGCATTGTCTACGCTTTTCAAGTCATCCGAGCATTTAAGCACTTCACACTTCATGTCTTATTCAACCTTTCACACACACATCCACACACACCGGTGGCAGAAGCTGCTGTGCAAAGTTCCTGTGCTTCTCATCAGTACTACCCACTCACAAACACACACACTCAAACACATGGACACTTTGCATTGTCTTAGCCAAGGAACATTTTAAAGGTGGACTGCAGAAGCCAGGGATCGAACCAAACTCAAACAATTAGAAGACAACCAGCTCTTCCTCTGATCCACAGCTCAAAGAAAAGAAAGGAGACAAGAGAAGAACAGACAAATCTCCTTTCCACCAGCTATCTTCCTCCAATACTCTATGTCTCTTTCATGTCTTTGTGTTCCCTCTGTACTCAAAAAGCCAAGATTTGTTTTGCCCAGGACGAGGAGTCTGATAATAAACAGTAAGATGAGAGAGTAGCTAATGTGCCTTTTTTTTACATTTAAAATGACCTTGAGTGAATCATTTGGAGTGGCCTTCTTACTATGTCCTGCCCGGCAGTGTGGGTGGATGACTGTCTCAGACAGCTGCCTGAGCCGGGCATTTAGCCGCCACCGACTCACCACAATGAGAGGAAGTACTTTCTAATGCAATAGGGAAATGGTCATTAGGTTGGCAGTGTCATCATCATTATGAGGTTTAAATAGGTCAGCCACTGACTCTGAGATGGAGGAGGAAGGAGATGTTAGTGGTCATTAATGCCCAGGGTTTATGCATATTCATTAGCAATCACGTAAATTTCCCAATTAAAACTTGATCAGTTGAATAACCGGGCCCCGTTATTAAATTCATTGTGATTAGCTGTTGTAGAACAGCTAATGCCCCTGTGTTTGTGTGTTACAGCTTGCTCGCCGAGATGACAAAAGACCACACGAGAACTAAGATATGATAAAAGTCCATTTATATGCAACCACCATCGCATACCCACACAAACTATTCCCCCATGGCAAAACACAGCTCGGGAATGTTATGCTCTCGGAGACAGTAAAGGTGCTGAGGGAGCAAACATAAATTTAATTCTGCGCACCAATCATCGCTTTATTTGACTCCACCTGTTTGATAATGCTCACACTGTAGCTTATATTACGATTTCTGGGCTGAATATCATTCTTTATGGCCCAAACAATAATAGAGACAAAATATGGATTGGATATAAATTCATCATACACTGTGAATGAGTGTAGGGAAATGTGCATATAAATATGTATTTCCCTCAGCCATGGGGATAAACAGGTCTGTATATTTAGAAAAATGTGCTGATTATTATTCAAGCATGAGATTCATCTCAGGGTGCTTCACCCTGATAGAAAACAGTGTTCTTTGATGTTCACATCAGGAGGAAAAGAGTCATTGTTTTATGTGTTTATGCCCAAGAAACAATATCAGTAATTCACTGTCAATTATGCAATGGGTTTTTTTTTACAATAAAGGTGAACTTTTAGGAGCTTTGCAGCAGATTGGTGGACAATATGTTCTGTAGGTTGGTACGAAGGTCGGTTCAGTTGGTTGGTAAATTGGTTGGGTGGTTAGTTAGTTCATTTGTTTGAGAAAGTCTCATATTCCAGCAGCACTTGACTTCTTCCACATTTACAAGAAATACGACATTATAATACTCTGCCAAGCATGTTCTTTCAGATGCAGCAGAATTTCCTGCTTATTTTGAGTATTATCTTTTATTTCATTAGCTCTGTTCTTAGTTCCCATGGCAGTCCAACACAGTGAAATAATTTCAGTCATGTTTCAAGAGTCGAGCAGACCTATCATAGAGGCATGTGTTTCACATTTCAGAGGAAACCCAACAGCATGTCAGAGAGTAAGTAAAGAGCCGAGGTTAGTGCTCTGTTGATTTATGAATCTATTGAAGGCACACAGCGGTGTGTGTGTTTGCACATATATGTGACTGAAAAGCTTTGTACGATAAAGATAAAGAAAACCTGACCTTGTGGTTTTGGTCCCAAGGACACTGCCATCGATCTCCTGGTGGAGGTCATCAGTCTGCAGGTGTGTACTGGATCAGTCTGGGAAGGGAAGGGAAAAAAAACAGGATCAGAGAGTGTATGTTTTTTTGTGTATGTATAAATTATGAGCGCTTATTTGTGGTGTCTTTGTCTTCATTATAGAGAAGTTACACTGAGTTAATAATGCATTCGTGACCTGAGAGTTCACAGTTGTGAAACACCGACCCACTTCAACACTGATTACCTAATGACCATTAAAATGTAGAAGTCTGATACTGCAGCATGTGCTTTTTAGTATCAGTGTTGCCTTCAGGGTAATGAGAATCCCCCTTTGTTCTTGCAATGGGACATTTCCTCATGTAAAATGCAGCAGAGCAGAATATTGAACAGCAGCAGCATGACTACTGTCGCAGAATGAGCAGTAAACCAGTGAGCATTGATTACACATCATTTCGACCAATGATTTATGACGGCTAACAGCTGCAGTGCAGGGAGTGGCATCACACCTCCATTTGTCATCTAAGAAGAGTACAGTGTGTAAGCCAGCATCGTTTCACCCCTCTGTCTCTGCAGCTGTAAAGTAGCGCCTTGGGGCAAACTCTTTGAAATATCTCTTTGTGACAGTGCAAACCTTCACCTCGGCTCAGATCTGCCTAAATGATTTTTGCTGAAGGTGAGAAATCCCCGCCTTTGATTTAGAAAGGGGGGCAAGCAGGTACAGATTTCCCAGAGGAGGGTGAGCTCACAGATATATATCCAGAGAGGTAAATGTCTCGCTCATTTCCAATTATGGTTTAACGAGACGGATTGAGGTCAGAGGCAGAGAGCAGGGCCACAGGAACCGACATCAGGCACACATTGGGGAACGCCAGCGGAGAGTCGGGGGGTACAAGGGGTGGCAGGAGCATCGGAAGTCCTAGCACGCCACCCTGAGTGAGAGGAATGATTTTTTCTCCCTCTGCCTCTCTCTCTCTTGCACAAACACACACACACACAGATACACACACACACACTTTCAGGGAGCAGTCAGAGGCAGGGGGCTGAGGTGGTGCCAGCAGCCAATAAAGGCCCCAGTGATTCTGTGTGGAGAGTTAACCTAGCAACCACAGAGAGAAAGTGAAGCAGCCAGCTCCTTTCTCTCTGGCAAACTTTAAGACTGTGTTTCAGGAGAATATTGTCCGCTAAGATAACTCCTCCAGCACAATGCATCATTTCAGAGGGGCTTGGCAAAAGTGCGATTAAGTCAGTGGAAAGTCAATGATATGGAGAGGGGGGAGGTGACGGCCCGGTTGGGACTGACAGCTCGGAGACTGGCTGAGAGAGGTGTCACTGCTACTCAGTCTGAAAGGCCGCCTGTTGTCTCAGCCTGTTTGTTAACTCAAGCTTTTCACTTTGGACTGAGGGGGGAAAAACATACCCTTTTTCAACACAAATCCCTGTTTAAACGTCTTTTATCAGTTAGTTTCTGGTTTTACCTGAAAACAAACGTCTATTTTTCTCTTAACAGATGTAATCCCTGCGGTGGAGATTTAATTGAGAAACACAAAAAGATTAAAACACCCACAAGTTAAAAAGGATTTGCTAAATAAATGCAAGCAAGTATGCTTACACACAAGCACAGCCATGTTCACACACACTCACTGAGTGCAAGCAGCTGTTGTGGCACATATATGGCCAAACTTTGATTTAACATGACTTAATATCCGTCAACAAACACAATGAATCAACAAGATTTATGCCGTGTTATTATAAGACAAGCCTCAAACTGATTCAAACACTCCACTGAATGTCCAGAAACTTAAAAGATTTACTGAATGCAGTAAATCTGCTGCTCCCTGATTGTATATAATCACCATTTAGAAAGTGACCCCTATATTTAATTTAAAGTATGTCCTTACTGTATTTTTCTATCAATGAAAAAATGAGAGGAAACCAAAACGCTTTTGGTGAAAAGGATGAATCAATGCTAACGTCTAAGGGTTTGGTCCTCTAGGATTCAGTATGTAGTTTGTGAACATTGGAACATGTAGGATGTTCAAATGTAGTGTCGCTATAATAACAAACATTCATTCATTTACATGAGTCTTTGACTTAATTTGGACTTTAAACATCTCTGGACTGTTTTTAAATTATAAATAATTCAATCAGCCCCTATATGTTTCTAATAGGTCATGAAGCAAGCAAAACGTTACTCAAAATTAAATATTAATGCAAACTACAATCTATGGTTAGCACAATAAATATAAAAAAAAATGTCCTTTTAATCGACTTTGCAAATGCAATTAATGTCAATGCCAAGCAGCTTCAAATTGAAATTGAGGAGTTTTCTGTATTACATCAGTAAGTAAGTTACAAAATGAAAGGAAACAAATACGAAACATAATTTGGTTTATAGAGTAGCTGAACTTGCAGCAGGTGTCCCCTTGCAATCCATATAGTAGCCCTCTGATTAAATCTACTAGCCACATGGAAAGCAGCTGCTGGATTTCACTTAAAAAGTCCCTTTGCTGTATGTTTTCTCCCTGACAAATGGAATGGAAAATGGAGAAGAAACAAAAGCGCTGTGAGGAAAAGAGATGAATATCTGCAAAGGTCAGAGCGTTTGCTCCTCCAGGATACTTCTCATGTTTTTGTATGCAGTTGTCCGTGCAATAGTCATGTCTATGCGAGAGCAATCGTGCATGTGCGTAAGCGAAGGAGTGTGTGCACCCAAAGCGTGGTTTTCAGGATTGTGTGTACGTTCAAGGGCCGCTGCTTGTATCAGGTTACGACAGCCCCCGGAGCTAATGCGATTCAGAGCGGAGAATCAGGCTGTGCATTTTAACAGCTTGGCCGGCAGCGCACGGCGGCCAGCAGTGCAGGAAGCAGGGACAGTAGCCTAGCTGAGGTATATGTCTGTGCCAGATAGTCTACCAGGGATGCTTAGTGAGTGGGGGCAGTTCCAGCCCGTCTCTCTGAGGAGCAGGCCAGGCTGAGAGATGAGGAAACAATCTGAGAGGGAACAGAAAATCAGTCACCTGGTTATATCTTAGAGGCTCACAGGTTGCCTTCTGCTCCAATCTCCTTTGCCTTCCATCCTCTTTCCACTCCCAGGCTGCCTTTCACCCATCTCTCCTATCAGTGTGTGTGTGTGTGTGTGTGTGTATGTGTGTGTGAGGGTGTGTGTCCATGTGTGCATGCTCATAAATCTCCATGAAAGCTACTATCTGGAGTAAAACCCTTTAATCCATCAGGGGGTAGAAACAATCCGGTTTGATGTACACGTGCACAATCGTGGATGTGCAAGCAGATACACACACACACACACACACACACACACACACACACACACACACACACACACACACACACACACATAACCACAAAAAAGAGATGCTCAATGATAGATGCCTCACACACTGCACAGAGTCATATGACAGACAGCCGGGGTAATTAATGTAGACAAAAGGACTGATATTTTCAAACTGGACACATCATACCAGAGCAGCTGAGAGGGGAGTCGTACATCATGTCTAAGTGCTTCACTTCCTTTGTCAGTCTGATTCTGTGTGTTGGGCAGCACTCGGGTGAAAAACAAACCCAGTCAGGACTTTTCAAAAACGAGGATTTGTCAGAATGACTGAGATACAAAGTGAGACATTACCACAGGAGAGGCAGAAAAACGAATCTTTTTCTTCAAGTAAAAGTAGAATTAGCATTATTATGTGTTTTGCATTCACGTTATGAACATTGTACACATAGCAGCAATTGTATTTAAGTATTAGAGGGAATTGTGTTAGAGATTTTATTATTGAAAATATAAAGAGAGAAATGTTTTTTTGCATTAGCTGACTCAGACTGGCATGCCTGGAAACACCTTCATGGAGACAGTTAAAAAAAAATCCCTGAAATCAGAGAATTGGCTCATGGCTCGCATATTCAGTGATTCAACCAAACTTTCAAACATGCCAGAAATTAATTTCGACCTGACGGGAGCAGCAGATTGGGCCGCAATCAACACTCGCGCCCCCCTGTACACTGCAAGGTAAATGACGCCTGGACCGAAATTTGGCCCGACTTCAAAATCAGTCATGCAGCAATCAGTCAAAAAAATCTGGTCAGAATGGGCTTCAATTGGCACAGTGTTTTCTCGGCCTTAGGTAGGTGTAACCCACTCCTGGATAAATGCACGTCTTTCTAGGTTCTGCAGGATCTGGGTCGTGAGCATGATAACCATAACCACACACACACACAGATAGTTAAAGGAACGGTAGCTTTGTTTACTGAAAACGTGTACAAGTAAATAAGCAACTTACATAACATTTACACATACATGGATATAACAACTGGGCCCTTTAAAAGAAAATAAATTGTCTTCCTTTGCATTTTGTGGCCTTTTAGAATAAGTCAAAGTCAACTGTCCGGTTCATACAGAGGTCAGCTTGCTCAGAGTTCAATAGGTCAGAGTGCACTCTACGTTTGTGTGTTTAAGCTGGTACCAATCCTGGTGACTGGCACCATCCTACCACATACAGATAGTTCATCTGACTGGTTTCACTGGATATTTCTATATGTTTCTGGAAATCAACTGGGAGGCTCGCCATCAATTGGATCTTCTCACTCAACAAAAAGACCTGACCTGCATTTACAGATATGCTTATGGTCTTTTATTCTGATCATGATAATATTAAATCAGCTTTATCTCTAGCCTATCTCATCTGTTGTACAACTCCTCCAGTAACATGAAGTAAAGGCTTTAAAACTCGACACTAGAAGTAATTCCCGTTTTTTACTCTCTTAGTAAAATAATTATTTTTACCACAAAATGATCTCATGAGCATGAATTATGTTTACCTTTATGAATTAGATAATCAGAATATCCTGTTAATTCGTTTGATTGACTTTGCACAGCAACAACTTTCCTGCTAACACGCAGCAAAACTAGCTAAATGAACTGAAAAGCTATCTTACATGTGAAGTGCAGCTTTCTAAGATGACACACACTTCACGCAGTTTCATGTCTTCTGCAGAAACTCTTATCACTCCTAACTGATGAATTAACGACTTTTCATCTTTATAGCTTAATTTAGCTGTTAATCAACTTATAAACTTAATGTGGGGACAACGTAGTGTCGACCTCTTGCTCCCATTGGCTTCAGAAAAGAAAAGAGAAACTCTCGTCCTGCATCGCAGACTTTTGCTTTCCTGTATTTCAATCTGCACTGTAAAACTACTGTTGATTTTAGTCGCACAAAACTGCAAAAATACATAATTGACTTAGTAATCACAGCTAGTGTATTACATAAAATAAATAAGACATTAATTTATCACAAATAAGAACAATTCTGTTGTTTATTACTCTTTAGCTGTGTACAAACCAAGCGCAAAAATAATATTTGCATCCCGCGAATGTCATTGCGTTGATCAAATTTATTGAAGCAAATTTTGCGTACTTCGTGCAACATTTGGCACTAACCGGGGCAATGACAAGGGTGTCGTTAAGTTTGTGCGCACACACAAATGTATAAATTGTATTTATTACCCTTTCTATCTCCAGTTATACTTTTAAGTAACAAGTGAATGGCAACATGTTCTTATCCATCTTCTGCTTAATTCTTTAAAAAGTAGTCCAGCATCAAAATCTAAATACTTAGACAATATTACTTTAGTTTTTCTTTTTCAAATAAAATAAAACGTCTACCAGCCTTTTCCAACACCACCCAAATACTTGATTTGACCATAAGCCCCACCTCTGGCAAGGCAATAAGCCAATCATAGTTTAGGATTTTGGGGCGGCCAAGCAGATTTCAAGAGGAGGACCGGCCCTAGACTGTGAAACACAAATGTTTAATTTATCAAGTTTTGCAATGATTACTATGCAGACACCTAAAAAAATGTGCATGTTGACTTTTAAGAACTTGAGACTTTTTTTGACCTGAAAGGTTGAGGCTTCTGTCAGATGATTCTTATTTTTAAATTCAAATCAACCTTTAAGTACAAATAAACTATGTGGAACACATTTGTTTCTGAATTGTGGTTAAAAGTAAAGACGGTTCCACATACGGTAATTGAAATATCTTTACAAACAAGAGGCTTAACGTTGTTGGTAAGTACAGTATAAAAACTCACTTACTGTTAATGTAGGCTAATTGCAATCCTGTTATAATTGTACTGCCATGCATCTATCAGAGCAGTGGCCTTTTCCTGTTACACGGCAGAGCGAACTGTGACAATAAGTTAGAGGTGTTGGGAAAACACATGAAACTTCAAATGACTGAACAAATAATGAAAACGAAACGCATAGAGAGCAGGTATGGAGCTTAAGAAAGGGATAAAGAATACCTGGAAAAGACTGCAGTATAAAAGAACGATTTAGCGTCAGAGATCAAGAAAAGAGACGAAAGGGAAATTCTACAGGAAAACTGAGACGGAAAATAAAGAGGCTATACGGAGGAGAGAAAGCTTATAGTGAGGGATGGAAGCGGGTGTATCGTCGGCGTAGATTAGTGCGGCAGCAAAGGGGATTGTTGACAGCGTCTTTCATCACAGGAGAGGGCAGAGGTAGTGTGATGCTCTGCTCCCACTCATGTCCTGACCCGTGTTATTACAGAGCAGCTCTCTGCAGAACGCCTGGCTAAATGAAGCCATTGTGCTGCATGATGCACGGCCTGATGTTGTTCTAATGAAGACAAAGCCATGTGTCACATGCCAAGTTGCTACTGTTAACTGTGCAGCCAAATGCACCCACACACTCAGACTAACGCAAGGTCACATTGGCGTTCCATAAACAACACAATTGGCGTGTTCACAGGCAGATTCAAGGCAATTCTTGTATTACATTTTGGAGAATTAGAATTATTTCATTCAAAATTCTAATTTATTTGTAAAACTAGCCAACTGAGACTCATATAAGGCACTAAAAACAGGGATAGAAAACTGAGAATATGCTGCATTCCACTTTCTCACAAGGTCTTTTCTACTGAAACACGACCCCCACACTACACTTCCTGCTGCACATGCACACACATACAAACACGCACACACATTGTATATAGGCCAGTGATGTTTGAGAAAGGTCCGTTGGGTTTCCGCGGTCATGTTGACTCATCCTCGTGTGAAACGGAGACCAAACATTTGCTCGGCATGGCTTCAGCTCCTCAGCGCACCTGCTGCCTATGACCCCCGGGCCATCAACACTGCAATAATCAGCACAGTCATTAGAGATCTGCTCATCAGGCTGAAGCAGCTGGACGGTGAGGAAAAAGAAACACCAGAGCCAGGAAGGAGCAGGATAGGTTTGTCAGTGAGGACGTACTTAGACCTCTGAATTATTAGGTGTTTCAGTGAAACCTTTATCAGTGTGGGATAATTCTGCCCTTTGTGAGAAAGAACAACACTTTTTACAAGTTACAATTATTTAGATTGTTTCTAAGTCAATCATATGAGTGGGTAAGCTAAAGGCTCACTGAAGGAAATCCAACCAACCTTCAGTTTAATCAATAACAACAATTTGCCATGAAGTGCCTCTACAGTTGTACAAAAGCTGGTAAAAAGGTTTCCATAACAACTAATAAACAATAGCTGGGGGACAGTTTAAATGTATAAACATATAAAATAAAATATTGAATGGATAATGATGGATTGGGCTACAACAGCTCAGTCTTTAGGAGCTTGTGATGGACACAGCCTGGATATTGGGCTGCTTGCTTAGAGTTGCCAGATTACTTCCTGTGCTCTGCAGAGGTGCGTTTGAGCAATGCACTGAACCCCTAACTGCTCTGGCGCTCTTTTGTGACGTGTCCCTCATTCTGACATCTCTCCATTAGTGCATGTCTACAGGAAACTATTTGTGCATGTGTCTTGATTTCGGCCTATACTATATATATATATATATATATATATATGTATATAAGTGTGTCAACAACAGCGGACAGTTATTAGTCTCAGAGGATGAATCTTACTGACTTGATGATTTTCTTTAGTTAACAGGTGGTAATTGTTTGGTTCAGAATAAAAATAAAAATACAATCTTTTTTTGATTTATGGAAATTTTGCACCAATCTTTGTGGGCATCACACAAAGATTGGTGCATGTATTTTGTATTTTTATCAATACGTGTTCATTTGCATGTTTAATGCTAATGAAAACCCAATTTGCGAACCTTAGCATGTATACTCGCTAAATTAGAAAATTAAACAATTTTTACCTTCTGAATGTCAGCATGTTGAAATATTCATTATCTGCTAATTGCATGCTGACGTTAGCATTTAGCTAACACTGTTAAAGTCCATCTCCAAAGAGCTACATGTGCTGCTGTAGACTCAAACTGACTGTGTGTGTAGGTGTGTGTGGGAATCTTTGCTTGCAGTTGCATGTTGCTAAGTGATCCGATCGGGCTTCTTTGCCTGTCGCTGCTCCTCTGTTTGTGTGTGTGTGTGTGTGTGTGTGTGTGTGTGTGTGTGTGAGTGTGTGCGTGCGTGCGTGCGTGCGTGTGTGCGTGCGTGCATGTGTGTGTGTGCGTGTGTGTGTGCCTGTTGTGTGTATGTGTACCAGCATAACCCCAGGAAGCCTTACCCCTGAACCAGTGAGACTACAGTATCGGCTGCTCTGTTTTTCCATCAAGAATCAGAAAGCGGTAGTTATGACAGATGCCGTCTGGAGAGGTGACCACAGCCAGACCTCATGCCCAAAAAAAAACCAGACTTATTTTCCCTTCACGAGGCAAAATGACACAAACCAAACAAACCTAAAAAAATAAATATATTTCACAATGCCAGCATGTCATCAAGTCACGCACCTCTCTTGTGCCTATGAGAATACTCAAAAGCAAACATCACTTTGCTATGTTAACTATGTAGTATTACTGCTCATTGGGTTAGTGTGACATGCTCAATTAACAACAACAGCATTTTTCTACACTACACTCAGATATCAATCTTTGGTGGGAATATGTAAATAATAAATTTTGCCTTTTTCGATTATAAATTCTGGGATGCTTGTCTAGCTTGTTGTTGTGTTAATGCAAATTATTCATGAGAAAATTAAAGCTCACTCTTAGGTGAAATGAGTAACCACGTACACGCTCTTGCTGTTTGCTTTGGTTCAACAACGACCACCTGAAGTTTTAACATCATAATCACCCCATCATACTCATTAGGCATGGTATTACGAGAGTATTATATTCAACTAGGAGAGACACAGGACAGGAGAGTGCCAGCTGGAAGCACACAAACATTCTCTCTCTCTCTCTCTGGCTGTAATGATATTCTTTGATAGCCTCCATCTCGGCTCTGTTAGATCCTTGAGTCTCAAACTTAATGGACGATAACTGAAGCCGTGCAGCCTCTCATAGCCACTAACAGAAACACTAAGAAACTCCAGCACTCTCATTGCAGCCATTGAGCTGAGACGGCATATTCTTCATGGATTCTATGTTCTTGGATGTGCGGTACTTTCACATCTGTCCCACCAAAATACACTGGCTCGTTAGGGCTTGTGATGGACTCGTGCACTGGCTACACCTGATGTTTCAATATGGGAAGAGCAAGACCTACATTGTTTTTGGAGCAGATGCTACAGGCTAACTCATAAAGAATGCTATTTGTTCTTCTTAGGCCTCGGGGCTGCTTAGTTCACAAACTGCGGGTATCTTTAAGGCAGTTTCAAGTGTAACAATAGCGCTTCTATGAACCTCTGATCTTGTTATTTCTCCCCTACAGGATGCATATCTCTTTAGTTCCTTAGAGACATCATTGCAAAAAGAAATTTCTTCCAAAATAAGAGAAGATAAGACAAACTTTTATTGATCCCCCATCCCCCCGGGGGGAAATTTGGTTGTTACAACAGCTCAAAATAGAGGAATTGAATCAGCAAAATATAGCAAAAAGTAAACTTGTTTAAAGTAATTAAATATAAGAAGAAAGATAGTAATAAATTAATTCTAGAAATATACACTATGTCCCCTTCATTTGTAAAAAAACAAAGAACAGTTATTTAAAAAAACACACAGTGTGTTGATTGGGATAAACAGTATGATACCGTCAGATGCACATTTCCCGTTCAGATAAAATGTAACTCTATACGGATGAGTTATATGAGCATGTGAAGAGTGTAAGAATTCAAGTACAGACCTACATATACATACATACATACATACATATATATATATATATATATATATATACATACTCTTGTGTAGCCCCCTCCTCTCTGCTGACAAACTAACTTCTATCTGCCGACCCAGGCTCCCTCCCCTCCTCATTTGCGTCAGATAGCAGTAGTGATGCAAATACTGCAGCTGATGAGTACCTGAGTCTCACCATCAGTGAGTTGCTGGACTGTGTGCAAAGGAAATGCATGACTCCTTGCTTGTAAATTCAGGGTGTCACTCTTCCGAATAAAGCACCCTGATCCTGGAGCAGCTGCAGCGGAGCTTTTATAAGTGTGGAGCAGAGGCTGTATGGGTTTCATACCAACAAAATCAGCTTTCTGACAACTGACGGCTGTTTGGAGAAGACAATGTCTTTGCAGAACACAACTTCTCTCTTTTTTTTGTGGGCGGAGTGGAAGGATGAGCGTGTGTATAGATGGATGTGTAGATGGGGGGATAAACAGGAGAAGCGTGAGGCTGTAGCAGATGGAGGAGCAGCAGGTGTCAGGGTGGGGAGGGACCGAGGTTTCCATCGTCAGCGTTCCAGTATGATGCTCTTTGACAGCGCTGGGATGGATGTGTGGGAGATTGTACTCTCTCAACATTAGCACATCTTCAGCCCAAAGCTGCCTCCGCTGCAGGCTATCCTTTCTGCACTCAGGGGAAATAGAAACCAGTTGGGAAGGTGTTTGTCTCTTGGAGTTGGGGGAGGGAAGATGTGGTGGAGGTGATGGATAGATGTGTGGTTGGACTGGTGAAGTGTCACAGGGGTCAGGGGCTGTGCCAGCGCTTGTCTTAATGGAACATTTATCATCGGATCACACTGGGGCAGGTTTAGTGACAGGTGCGAAGATTGAATTTTGCTCACATTTTTATCAAGAGTTAAAAAAAGAATAGTTTGGCTTTTATTTATTTCATTTGTGGATAAAAAGGAAACACTGTAAAAAGAGCTGCAATGATTGACTGATTAGAGGAGGAAATGAATTGTCAATTGTAAGTAAATGAATCATGTTGTCTTTTTTCAAGGAAAAAAAGTTAAAATGTACTGGTTCCAACATCTTAAACAAAAGATTTACTGCACTTCTTTGTTATTCATGACAATAAATGTAGAGTCTCTAACTGTTGTGACTGTTATTGGACATTGAAGAAGTTTCTTAAGGTTCTGGGATATCGTGATGAGCTTTATTCAAAATATTTGACATTGTATACTTTAGCCCCGAGAGGTAGAGCCATGAGAGGTCTTTTAAAATCAAACAAAATGTTGTTTTGAGTATGTTTTTTTATGTGAATGAAATAAATAGTTAAACCCTTCATTTGGTCTGAATGGTGTAAATCAAGGTTTGGGCCTGAGAATGTTTTAATATAGGCCTCAGTATTGTTATGTTGGGGAATGGCAGTGTTCTGGAAATTTGTATTAAGTCTAACGCCTAGCCAACAGTTCGGGCGTTTGCAAACGGACCTCCGTTCTCTCCAGCATGAGACGACGGAAAAAGAAGGAAGGCCCAGAGCAGAGGTCAGAATAAATATTGTGCATCATCTTGACCTAGCTACACATTGTCTCTCCTGAGAGGACAAAGGCAACAACAGAAAGATTAGTGGTTGGTCATAAGGCACAGTACAATGTGACATGAGAGACAGTGTTACTTATGATGATATGATTAAAAAGGGAGGCAGGATGTCTAGTGAGAATTTCCATCAAGGCTTCTATGGAATAAAAGATTATTGGATTAATCATGAAAACAAATCAGCAGTTTTGACAATAATTTAAATTAGCTGCTTGGGAAAAACTGAATCTAAACTTACACTTAAAGTAAATACATCAAGATGTCTAACTGAAAACCAGAAAGTCTGTCATCAGCTGGTCATTTTGTGTGAGGAGAATAACTTCTTTGTGGACAGCATGTGACTTTGGTTCAGGAAATCTCAGGCTGCGGTGAAGACGCTGCAGAAGGCTCAATGAAAATGCTTCAAATGAGGCTGGAAACCTTTGCTCTTGGGAACCAATAAACACCCAGACTGGTGCCTCAGCAGGACAGACATAAAGACACACACACACACACACACACACACACACACACACACACACACACACATGCATATAAAACTGAAGTGTCAAGGAGGAAAATCAGGGCTGATGAATAGAGGGTTGTGCTGCACATTACTGGAGACAAACAAACAAGCAGCATGTGTCACGACTGATAACACACATCACCTTGTGTGGTGTATGCGTGTGTGTCTGTGTGTGTGTGTCCGAGGACATTTTCTGTGTGTGAGGTGGTAACTGCATTCATTCATCCCAAACTCTTTCAGTGTATTTATTGAGTCATCAGCAGCATGACTCATGCCTCCACTGTCACATCTTTTCCTCAAGTACTTTTCACTGTCACCTGGCAGTGCATACAGTAAATACATTTTAAAAAATCATATGGGGTTATGCGGTCATTTGAACTTATTTGATGTAAAAATATATATATGCCAAATGTGATGCCAAAATCATTTAAATATAAATCCTCAGAGCCTCCAAATGAATACTTTATAAACCATTTATCATAACTGGGGGGCATTTCCAGGGGCACTCAGAGAGTGTACCGATTTTTATTTTTCAAATAAATTCAAGTGATTTTGAATTCATCAGTATCACACTGACGTACTTCAACCAAAAATATCATGGTTTGGTCCTACTGGCACAACTTCACTTTATGACGTGGAAACCCCTTCATAAGTTTTCCACATCAGACTCCACTCTGACCAGTGAGAGCCATGTGTCAATAGAACATGATTGAAACATTTCTTCCTTTTCGACTATTGAACGAGTGAAAGCAGGAGAATACTTGAGGACCAGCTGCTCTTTTAATCAACTTGAGCAATTGAGAAAATTATACTAGAGGTGAGAGTTTTAATTGCTAAATTGTACTGCACTTACTGAGGTTCAGGAGGCGTACAACAGGGATGCAATTTAAGGTCAAACTATATTAATGAAAACATTGGGTACTACAAGAATGATTTGTTTGACTGACGTTTCTGGAGAAGGAATGCTAAGCTGACTGTGCTTTGAATATATTTTGGCTGCAATATGAAGGATCTGTAAGGGTTGTGTTGCCACTCGTCTCTCCGTCTTTATTTCTCTCTCAATCGTCCCTGCATTTCCACAGAGTTATTCCGGTGTTTGTATTCATATCTCATTCTATATTCATGAGATATCACTCAACCAAAGATCCAAATGAATGGACGATTTATTCAATATTCACAGAGGCCAGGCGCCATTAATGAAAATTACCATTCTAATTGATGAATGACTATCTCCCTGTAATGAAATTATGGGGTGAAAAGCTAAAGAGTTATTTTAAGAGAGGGGGGGATAAGGTGCGTTTGTGGTAATACCCTTTTTCTTTTTATCATAAAAGATAATAGGCGAGCTCTAATTGGAGTGTTGATGAGGACACTACAATAGGTCCTCCCTCGAGAAGGGACTTCTTTGGGTCTATCATTTTAAGATAGGCCCACCATTTTCAAACCGCTTTTAATTGAAATCCTGTGGAAAAAAAATAGACAGAAAAACTTAATAGCTTTTGCCTGAGCACTCAACCAATCACAGAGATAGTGGCACACATTGACTTGGGTAATTATTTCCCAGTTTAACTCTTGTGTGCAGTGAGAAATTGTACGTGTTCTTTGGTAAGGAGCTGCTGCTAAACGGTGGAATACGTCATGTTTGGAGGCTTGAGGCACACCGCAATACCAGATGGATTTTCTTTTTAATGAATCCTAATTTGTGTTGATATTTGAGATGATTTGATTGGAGGGTTTCCACCATGCATAAACAAGAGGATAAAAGAAACTGCACAGAGATGCTAGCTCTTCTCTGACAGGGTTTTAACAAAGATGGATGACATGGATCTATGTCTGGATGTGTAATTTGATCATAGGTCTTCTATCAGGGGGAGTACAGTCATAGCAATATGAGGATATTAATGTATGCAGATTATTGGCTGGATGTCAGCAGCTGGCTGACTTGATGAAAGTCACCAGGGGAAGCTGTGGTGGGTTAAGCCTACTGAAGCCCACTGTGATCTAACAGCTTTGAAGGGCTGTGTCACTGACTGACAGGGGAAGTGGGGGTGGAGAGATTTCTTTCTGTATTTTCTGACAGTACCTGACTGAAACATGTAGTTCACTCTGGATACATGAAGCAGGCAACAAGCCAAGCCATCTGCACCGTCTAGATCTGTCTGAATCATCGCTGGTTCTGTTAAATGCAGAAAAAAGGATAAGCAAAGAGTGACATTATATTTAACCAAATGAAATAGTGGGTGATCTCTGTGCATAGAGATATTTTACAATCGTTTTGAAATTTGGCAGGGCTTTCCTATACTTGTTCTTGAAACTGGCTGATCACTGTGTTTAACATTTTGTCTGTAGGGGTGCGAAGCACAGGGGAATTCAGAACACAACATGATACTAAATATGTGGCCCACGATAACGACAACATCACAATAGAGCAACTCTCCAATAATTGATATATTACAAGACAATCACTGAATGATACATCTTGATATCTGATACACTGAAGAATACATTATGCCCCTAAAAAGGTCATGTACAGGATTAACGTACTTGCATCAGTTACAGCTCTTATCATGCTTCATCTTTTAACTTATTTAACTTAGAGCTCAATAAGATATCTAATAAGTTACTGAATCTTCTACTGAACATGTAATGTTGTAATGTTGGCTTCTCTGACAACAATGCATTAGCCAGATTGTCGTCCTCCTAAGTTAAGATTCCGATCCTGTGTGTATATATTTTGAAGAGAGAAGGTAGCAAGTTTTATGGCACCCCCACAAATCCATTTTGGACACCCCTTGGTTTGCAAGGCAAACACCAAATGCAACCGGTGTTGCAGCGATGAAAGTGGGAAAGCGAACTGGTCCAGGTATAACTGATTATACTCGACTTAAATACTTGTGCATTTTTTCTAATAAGCGATCAGAGATGTGGTAAAACTAAGATAACAACAACGCAGGAGGGTTTTGAGACCGTTACACAGCAGTTAAACACTGAAGCTTCCGCGTCCGCCACATGGCTGCCAGCCTGCACATCGACTCCAGGGAGGAGGGGGCGGGGGCTGGGGGAAACGGCTCTCTTAAATGTTTTGAATGTGGACTGCAGTGCCTGCTTTAAACACTAGGTTTTCAAGTTAAAAATATTGCTCCTTCAAGTTAAACTAACTTTAACTTACTGTCCAACATTATCCCGCCTGTCGACTTGTGCTCTGACCTATTAACTTTAGTTCACATTCAATCATGTCATTAGTGCCACTGTGAAGATTCAGGAAAGGATCACTGTGTTTGGTGATCTGTTTCGAGCTGAGTATTTATGCTATGCTATTTAGCTATGTACTTTAATAGCTCGAAGGACTGCTGTCCTATCTTTACAGATAAAGTATCTGCTTTATTAATTCTTTGGAGTCCGTGACTTAATACCTTTAAACTACTGGTGTTATTTTCAGCT